>NW_026719836.1:0-10806 GCF_029784015.1 Lycium ferocissimum
ATGACTTGGGAAGCGGAAAAAGAAGATAAAACCCGGGTATCCATTTTATTTACCCCCCGGAAGAGATCTATGATGAAATATCGAGATTTTGAGGTATGTATGTTTTTCTTTTATGCACATGGGTCGTGTGTGGCCAATCTATATTGCTATTGTGTTGTGGCCCTGTGAGGCATGTTTATTATGGGTTGTTGTTACAGGGTGGTAGTGCCATATTACAGGGGAAACTCTGGCGAAATTTTTATAGGATTCCCGGTGACTTAACATTCGAGGACGAATGTTCTAAAAAGGGGGAAAAATGTTACACCTTAGAAATTTCCCCTTAGCGTAAACGTATACGATGTTTGGACAAGTAAGAAATAGTCTTTAATGGTCCTAATTAAGATTTCCAAAGACATTGGAAGTAGGAGATGAAAGTTGCTAAGGAAAGCGAATCGTATGTCGTGTGTCGGGCAAGAATTTTGAGTATCGAGTTAATGAAGTTCTAATGATGCTTTGGGAAAGAGTTATAACATCCCTTAGATTGATGTTAAAGTGTTATACAAGTGTTAAGAAGGTTCCAAAAGGATTGGAGATTAAACGAAACGATGGAAGACGACTTCGGGAAAGCTGGCAGTTGCACGGCCATCCACGGACCGTGTAACTTTGTACGAACGTGGAAGTACGGCCGTATAATCCCCGGCGAGTTGGTGTCTCCTGGTGGTAAATCACGGACAACAAATGTTACGGACCGTATGTTGTCCGTGGAATCTCGAGGCTGAACAAGTTCTAATTATATAAGGGTTCCCCCTTCTTTTATTTCATCCACACACTTCTTCCACACTCTCAAGACCTCTAGAAAATTCCATACACTTCATCCACAAGAACACAAAGGAAAATTGATGATCAACTTCAGTCAAACCAACTAGAATCAAAGAGTGTAGAGGAAACTCATTAAAGTCATCTAAGTCAAGAAATTCCAAGAGAAGTGAATTAGGGTTATGGTGCAAGAAGAGTATTCCATTCAAGACCTATTCTTCCAATATCTAAGGTAAGTTTTATGTTATTTTCATGATTTTTGAAGTATTGTAAAGTTGAAACACCTGAATTGTAGAAGAATATGTGAAATGGATCATAAAGGTGGGAATAGTGTCATTGTTGAGTAGAAGTTGTGGATATTGATATGTTGAGATTGTAAATATGTTATGAATGACCTTTAGAACATTGAATGAGTATTATATGTGAGGAAACATGATGGTGAACCATAATCATGATTTTGGAGAATTGAAGGGAAATTGTGAAATGCGAATAATATAAATGAATGAGAATTGTTGTTTATGATATTGTGATTGTTGTTATGAATGGTTAGGAGTTGATATGGAATATGGAGGAAGTCATATAAACAAAGGAAATGCTGCCCAATTTTCTCTAGCTTTAGTAAGCACGTTTGTCACGATGTCGATCCCGTTCTCGTGGGTGAAGGTAGAACGTGTACATTAAAGGAGAACAAGCAATCATAATTTATCCTAACTCAGATATCATAGTCATCATTTTTCTATGGCATGAATCTTATGACCAACTTACGCGGTCTTCTTCATAAAAAGCCATATCTTCAAGAAAACAAAAGTAGTCTATGTTCATATATACACATATATAACATAGAGGTGCCTCCGAGACAAACGATAATGATAATGATACAAGTCATAAAGATTCTAGAGTTCACGATATGATGCTTCACGACCCGACCCGATGGTAGTTCATTGATGTTTTCCTATGTGCACCTTAAAACGTTAGTCGAACCAAATGAGATAACGCTTAGGACACTCCGAACGTAATCGGGACATTATTCGACCGATGTAACGGATGGCGGACATCCACGAATCTTGAAACGAATCGGTCGCCCGTGCACACTCGTCGTATCTTAAATCAAACAAGCGGAATGCAACGTCGCCCGGACATACATAATAATTACAAACATCATGGGCCATGAGGCCATATGTAACATGCGGGGCCGCTTAAGGGCGCAAAAACGAATCACATCTGAACACGGCTGCCAGGACCCATACGACCCGCAAATATGACTACGACCTCTCTGAGACTGAAAACATAAACATATGACGGGACGGGGCCGGCCCGTGCCGGTCATCCGAATGTACATAATGTGCATAGCAAAACATATGTACCAAATATGGGCTCGGATCGAGCGGAGCACTCTAAAGTAGCGATGGGTGGCCTAAGCCGGGCGGATCACCCCGGCGTGCGCACATGCACGCGGCATGAAACACGGCCCGAAGGAAGGGGGTCGGTACGAAAAATGTGCGAGTATGTCGCGAGAGGTACGAGTAATCAAAATCAAAGTCGGAGTCGAAAGATGCGAGCAAAATGCGTACATAATCAAAATACATGTCGAGGAATGCGAAATAGTGAATGTAAATAAAAATCACGCATAAGGCTCGGGAACGGCGGTCGCAGTGTGGTGTCCGACACATAATACTCCACAAGCATAAGTTTTCAAATCTCCATACATCTCCGAACACATCACAACATCACACCACGTCAAATCGCGAATATCGGATGCCGTATCACGTCACCACAACCCATAAACGTATAATAGGCCCTGGCGAGGTCTCGGAAACGGCGAACACGTCATCGCTGCCAGAATGTGTCATAATGCGCGCGATCACATATCCGGCCGGAGGATGCCGTGTAGCAGAAATCATAACCATTGGCACGAGCGAGTAGTGAGAAACCATATGCATATCAAAAGTAAGTTCCGGATTTGACGCTTAATCTTATATACATATATATTAACTTCGGACAAATCAAAATGAGTATCGAGCTAATCGGAATTTACATACGAAGTTGCGGACTTTTAAATTATCAATTTTTCCGGAAAAACACATCATAGGTCATTCTTTGAGTCCAAAATCATTCGTAGTGAGGGACATTCAAATAACTTATAGGACATTTCGATTTAGGAGTTAAAATAGTAGTTAAAATGTTTCTTTTCCATATCGTACGAAGCCAGTCACGAATCAAATAAGGGAAAATCGGGACTTGCGGGTCCCACCTCGGGTCAAGTCGAGGTGGCGGTCATAAATTGCAAACATTGGGATCCATAAAGTCATTTGTGAGAGTCTTGAAGCTGATTGGATACATTTGCGGAAGTTATGGAGGTTTAAGCATTCTTTCAATTGAATGCAAAGATTGTAGTTCAATCTGTTGAATGAATAGTACTCAAAATCGGATCGAATTTCCAAGAGCGAGAATCATCCAAAGGTTCCGATCTTAACCTAGTATGACTAGGACATGCCAAATGAAGAAAAGGTAGGCTTTACATACCTTACGGACGTCTTATGCTCGCTTTATCTCCAATCCCATTTCGTCGAGAATCTGCAAATGGTCACGTTTACCGAGTTACTATTCATGAGACTTTAACTTTCAATCTTGGTTTAATACTTGTCTACCAAAATTTTGGCAGCACACACTCACATACGTATAGCACCCCGAGACGTAGCTAAAACGGCTCTGACAACAAGCCAACAACAACACCAACAACAATAACGATTACCATAAATCACAATTTAGCACAATTGGTCTACTTTCCGGCGTAATGCAAAAATCCTCATTTCGACTTCACGCTTTTCATCCAATATCAACACTTTCATATCTAACTACTAGTTCAAGACCATTCAAGTACACTTCAGACACATTTTTCATTATTCTACAAAATATACAAGAGTTCCATTGAACCATAATCCATCCCGAACTTCTACAAATGCAACAAAGCTACCAAATTACATTGTCTTTCTTCCAAACTCATTGACAACAACCACAATTCACATTTAAACCTTACTTCCATACTTACATAAAAATCATATAAAATTCACATAATTTCTCATAATTACATACAACCCATTCCAATGCTAATTCAAATCACTAAACTTATCGAGTCATCAAGGTCACGACGACGCAATTAACAACTAACTAAAATTAAATCCATTTCTTCCTTCCTTCACATAGCTCACGCCACACACACACACACCTTCACAACACACAAAATCTTCATACTTTTCATCTATTTCATAAGGCCATAACAACATAATCAACATACTAACAAGTTTAACCATTTTCCTCCATGCAACTACTCCCCACGGCTACAACACAAACACACACCACACGGCCACCACATGCGTACAACACTTTCATGATTCTCATGCACTCTACATATGCTACAACATATATATAATTCCTTCAACATGAAAAGTAGAAATCTTACCTTTTCCAATTTCTTTCCACTTGCCAAAAGAAGCACTTCCTTGCCAAGATAATTATACCACCTTGAAGAGCACCTTGAGCTTAGTAGGAATATAGGAAAATTACAATTTTTGAGCCAAGATTGAAGGCTTGGAAATTTTCTTCTCTTTTCTTTTTTTTTTTCTCCTTGGAGCTGAATGCTCCTTGTTCTTTTTCTTTTAATTTCTTGAAGCTTCTTGAGAGCTTATCCCACTTATATAATTAATCACATGATTAATTATATGGGTTGAGCCAAGGCCACCATATGGCCAAGCCACCCTCAACATTGAGCTTCAATTTTTCATTTTTTTAGCCCAATTCCTTATAATTCTTGTTTTGTACTTTGAAACAAATTTCCAAAATTCCAAATTTGCCCTTAGGCCTTCTCCATTGTTTCCGCATTCAAGTTTCCATAACCGGCATACACATATTAAGAAAAATTCAAACATGACCTTATTCCTTACAAACCAAGGTTATTTCCAAATTTTTCGAATATGCTAAAACATGGGATATAACACATAGGACCCTCGACCCACCTATATGTCTACAGGCCTCTACAGACTCAGAACAGAAACATATGACGGGACAGGCCCCGCCGTACCCAAATTGTCTAAATATACAGAAACATATACATGGCAAAAACATATATACCAAAAGATGGGCTCCGGAGCAAAAGGAGCAATCCAAGATAGCAGGGTGTGTATCCTACACTGGCGGGTCACCTGGACCTATATCTGTACCTACGGGCATGAAAGCCCGAGAAGAAAGGGGTCGGTACGAAAAGAGGTGCGAGTATATAAAGCAGAGGGTACAGAGAGAAAATATCAAAACAAGTATCAAAATACGTACGAAATCATATATATATATATGCAAATCAAAATCATGCATAACGCTCGGGAACGTGGCCACCACTCCGTGGTGCCACGACACGACATACTCAGGAAGGTTTCAAATCTCCGTACAAACCCCGAACATATCATATCACACATATCATATCATGACATATCATGCCATCGGAACAAATCATATCATCGGCCATATCATGACATAACTCCATATACGGTAACCGGCCACATGGCGTAGGTCTTAAACCCAACACAAACATACTACCAAATTTATCATAGGGCGCACGATTACAAAACCGGCCCGGGAACCGGCGAACGATATAATAATAACATGCACGAGCGGAGTAGTGAGAGACTAATGCAATTTACACGTAAAACATCTCCAAAGACGTAGCACGGTCATATGACGATAATTTAGACAAACTAGTTTAAATAAGTGAACATTATGGAATCTGTTTCATAAAAGCATTTTTTTTACAGTTGGACTCGTAAGTCAAATACTTATTATAACATATTTACGTCATTAAAACATCATTCTTTGATAACCATAATCATATGCAAAAGTTTCTTCTTAACATCATACCAAATAAGCCAAAATAGGACAATCAGAGGGGATCTCGGGACTAGTGGGCCCACCTCGGACAAGTCGAGGTGGCTTACGAGATTTTTACGAACATTAGGTTCTATGGAAGCATCCACGAAGGTTTCAGAGCAGTTCGAGTTCATTTGGGAAATTTACGGAAGTTTGAACCTTTTCCAACAAGACATAAGAAATATAGTTCCATTATGCTGAACGAATAGTACTCAAAATCAAACTCGGATTTCTATAGACAGGATTGTCCCCGAGGCTCAAATTTAAACCTAATACACCTAAGACATGCCAAAAGAAGGAAGGGGTTAGCTTTACATACCTTACGTGCGTCTTACGCTCGCTCAAAATCAATTCCCGTTTCGCTCAAAATCTACAAATGGCCACATTTACCAAGTATGAGTTATAGATTCTAAGTATTCAACTTAAGGTCAAGTTTGTCTACCGAAATTTCGGCAGCACCTCCCCTATACATATAGCATCCCCGAGACTTAACTCGGCTCGATTTATCAACCACAACAACTCAGCAACCCAACAACATCAACAACTATCACAAAATGCATTATGACATAAATAGTCTTCTATTCTTCATAATTCAATAACTTCCGTCCCAACTTCATACTATCAAATTAATATCAACATTCTTCCTATTCATTAACTAGCTCAAGATTATTCAAATACATTCCAATGGCATTCCAAACAATATTCACAAATTCAAGTATTTCCGCCAATTCCATATTCTATCCAAAGCTTCTTCAAACGCAACAAAACTTCCAAATCACATTGTTTTCCTTCCAAACTCATTAACAACAACCATAATTCACATTTAGAAGTTCATTCTCATAATTATATAAAAATCATATATAAATCACATAATTTCCCATAATAACATACAACCAATTTCAATGCTCTTTGAGTTATTCAAGACTTCTTTACGTCGTAAACGTCATAACAACACAACTAACAAGTCAAATAAAATTTAATTCACCTCCCTCCCTCATCACTATGGCTCACGGCCACATGCATTCTTCACACACACACACGCCATGCACACACACACCACACTTCCATAATCCTTACCTACTTCTAATCATTGTAACATGTAAACTTATTCCATAACATAAATGAATGAAATTCTTACCTTTTCCTTCAAATTTCAACTTGCCGCAAACGTCGCTCTTTCGCTAAACCAATTATATCACGTCGGAGAGCGTCCTAAACTTGACAAGAATTCAACAAGAATAAGATTTTTGGATTGAAGTTGAAGACTAGAAATGTTATATCCGGCATTTTTGCATATTCGGAAAATTTGAAATAACTTTGACTTATGAGAAAGGAGGCCATATTTGGATTTTCTTTTAGTATGTGTATGGCGGTTACGGAAGTTTGAATGTGGAAAAGTGGAAGGAGGCCTAAGGGCAATTTTGGAATTTTGGAAATTTATTTCGGGAATTGCAAACATGGACTATAAGTCATTGGGGCCAAGATTAATGAAAGAAAAATTGAGGCCCAACATTCATGGGGTGGCCGGCCATGGAGGCCCAAGTCCACCAAGTTTAGTAAATAATTTCCATGTGCTAAATTATATATTGGCCTTTATCCCTTAGAATTTTCAAGAAGCAAGGAGAAAGAACAAAGCAAAAAAAAAAAAAAAAAAAAAGAAGAGAGAAAGAAGAGCAGCCACTTCGGGTTTGGCCATAGAAATTTCACCACCAAAAATCTTGCCTTAAAAATTATTCTCTTGTGGTATTTATACCAATTCAAGGTTCCTCTACAACGTGGTGCCATTATTACGGAAGATAACCCGCTAGTTTCGTCGTTTGAGTGACTTGGTGGGGTGAAGAAGTTTGAAGAACAAGGTAAGAATTCATCTCCTCTAATTATGTTTTGAAGGTTAGTTTGTGTTGTGGTGCATGTAAATGAGTAGAAAATATGTAAATAGGGAGTTTGCAAAGTGGGTGTGTTGAAGGGTACATGGCCGTGCATGTGTACATGTTGTATGTTCATAGTGAGTTGAAATTTTGTTGTATTTTAGTTGTGTTTATGGAGGAATTCACGTTGAAAAGGAAGTTGAAATAAAATTGGGTTGAAGTTGGAATATAGTAGTTGGCCGTGTATAGTGGATGTGGCCACATATATGTGTGTTGTAGTATAAGTCACGTATTAGTGGTAGTTAGCATGTTTTGATTGTTGTGGAGTGAAGAAAAGAGTGCAAACTATTTTTGTGTAAATATTTGGTGTTGGCCGAATGGCCCCTTTGTGTGGTCTTGAATGAACAAATTGTCGTTGGCGGTTTCGTTGTCGTCATTACGGATGTTATAAGAAGAAATGCAAGTTTGATGACTTAGAATGATATTGTATTGGTTATGGCATGATTTGGGGAATGTATGTGGATTTTTATGTAATTTTTGCATCTATGAATATTGCTTTGTTAGTATGTGGATTAATGATGTAAATCATGAATTTGGAAGTAAAGAGTATAATTGATGTTGTTTTCGGGTTGGAGGGCCATTTTGGGTGCAATGGAATAACGTTTGGATTATTTGAAAAATTGTATAAATTGCTTAAAGTGTTCTTGTATATGATTTGAATGGCTTTGAGTTAATGCATGAATATGAAAGTGTTGATAATAGTTGGAAGTGTGAAGTTGGAGTAGAAGTTGTGATATTATGTGGAAAGAAAGACTATAGGTGTTATTGTGAGTTTTATGGCGATTATTGGTGTTGTTGAGTTGATTGTGATGTTGGCTGGTTGTTGTTGTTGATATTTGAGCCGAGATGATTCTCGGGGATGTTATACATATAGGGGAAGCTGCCGAAATTTCGGTAGCCAAACGTGAACCTAAGATTGAAATGTTAATTCTCATGAATAGAAGCGGTAAAGGTGACCAATTGCAGATTTTTGACGAAACGGGATTGGAGATAAAGCGAGCGTAAGACGTCCGCAAGGTATGTAAGAGCTTACCCCTTCTTTCTTTGGCATGTCGTAGACGTGTAGGCTTGATTTCGCGCCTCGGGGACTTTCCTAATTCTAGAAATCCGAGATTGAAAATGGTTACTATTCACTCAGTAGGATTGAAGCAAATGCTTATGTATAGTCGAAAGAATTGTCTGAACGCCTAGAACTTGCATGAATAGGATCCGATTACCCTAAGACCCTCAGTAAGTAATGTCATGAAGCGCATTATACGTAAATTTTGTATGCCGCTACATCGACCCGAGTGGGGCCACGCGTCCGAGATTTTTTTTTTGTGAGGCACATCGCTTGGCATAATTTCGCGGAACTTAAAGAAAGCTTTTGGCTATTGCCTTGATTACTACACGATGGTTGTTTTGATTGTTCCCTTAAGTTGTACGATATGTTTTGATACGTAAAATGATCGCGGAAGTTCATAACTTTTACTTATTAATTCTGGTCAACCTGAAATCTGTTTGTGCACTTTAACATGACGGGTAATATAGTTTGTCCTTGAGTTTTGGAAAAGAATCTAGTTATTTACTTGTTATATGCATATGACCTCTCACTACTCTGCTCGTGCATATTGTCGTTATGTCTTCCACCGAGTCGCGGGCCGGGTATGTATTCGTGCACAGACTATTGCATTGTTCACCGAGTCCCTCATCAGAGGGCCGGGTACGCTATTTATACATACACGATTTACTTACCGAGTCCCTCACTGGAGGCGGTACGGCATATGCACCGATTATATGATTACCATACATGACGTTTATACGATTTATTTACCGGAACCCTTGCATTGAGGGCCGGGTACGTTAAATGTGCATCTTCGATTTGATGATATGATGTGGGTATACATGATACATGTTTCTCAGGTGAGTTCTGGTTCTCCTGACTCTATGCTTAATTCAATACAGTCTAGATTGGTTACGGTTCTATTTACTGTGTCTACTGCTTTACATACTCAGTACCCATTTCGTACTGACCCCCTTTCTTCGGGGGCTGCGTTCATGCCGCGCAGGTGCAGATGATATGCGTTCGGGTGAGCCGCCGGCTTAGTGGTCCCCGTTCAGCTATTTTGAAGAGCTCCCTCGTCCGGAGTCCAGAATTTTGGTACAGTCTTTTGCTACGTTCATGTATATTGGTTCAGGGTACGGCGGGGCCCTGTCCCGTCATATATATTCGTATGTTCTGTTTTGTGTTTAGAGGCCTGTAGACATAAAACGTGGGTTATGGTTCCGTCTGTACAGCAAGTGTATGTGATATATGTCTGGGCGGTTATCTACCGCGGCAGCCTTGCCGGCTCGCTTATGTATGTGTTTATATAATATGATGGCCGTGTGTGGCCTTTGCTGGTATTTTCTGAGTGCAGGTAAATTTTGGTTAGCAAGAAAAACAGGGGAAACTCTGTCCGAATTTTCTAAAATATTTGAGTTACGATTTTTGGCTTTTGGTACGTACGGGTGCCCAGTTCGGGTGCTAGTCGCGGCCCACGGGGTTGGGTCGTGACAAGAAAATTCTCTTTTTTTTTTTTTTTTTCTCTTGTTGCTCGGCCGAATGGCCTTGTCTCTCACTCTCTCTTTTGTTTTGATTTCTTGAAGTTTCCAATGGATAAATACATATATATAAGCCTCCCTTAATTAATTGTCACATGGATGAATTAACTTATGGGTTGGGCTAGGCCTCATGGCCGGCCACCCTTAAGCTTTGGGCTCCAATTTTCTCTTTTAATTGTTGGAGCCCAATTCATTAAAAATCTCAATTTGTAATTTCCGAAACAAATTTCCCGAAGTTCCAACTTTGCCCTTGGCCTTCTCCGATGTCTTTGCGCCAATATTTTTCCATAAACAACATAGACATGCTAATTAAGATCAAAATATTGACTCATGACATACAAGTCACAATTATTTCAAAATTTCCGAATAAGCGAAAACACGGGATATAACATCCTCCCCCCCTTAAAAACATTCGTCCTCGAATGTTAGTTATGAGGTCTTATAGGCCTAACGGGGAAGTTTCTTTTTATGGTTAGCACATATAAATCATTTCCCAATCAAAATAACAAATTTAAGAATCCAGATTACCTGTGCACCCGAGGAATAAGTGAGGATATTTCTTTTTCATTTCATTCTCCGCGTCCCG
>NW_026719837.1:0-10244 GCF_029784015.1 Lycium ferocissimum
CCAACTTTTTTTCAAGACAAACTCCCACACATCAAGTAGAAAAAGAAAATCATTTTCATAACTAGTTTGGTTAATCTTTTAATTTGTTTTAAAAGGGTTATAAGTATTTAAGAGAAGTGTATGGATGTGTCTAGAACTCAAAAGAAGTGTAAATGATGAAAAAAGGAAAATAATGGGGTATTTATACCCCTTGAGAGTCAGTTGCACCGACTTTCCAAGTGGGGCCTGCAGGTTTGGCTGCTTGGAGGCTTATCTTGAAATGCCCATAACTCCCTACTCTGATGTTGTTTTGACGAACGGTTTGTTGCATTGGGAGCTAGACTTCCTGAACTTCAATAGAGGATTTTGTTTTACTTCAAAACTCTTGATATACTAGGAGATTTACTTCTCTAAAGTTGACCAAGAATTTATGTCCAAAATTCTACCAAATTTTTCATATTACCAACTTATTTTCTTCGATTTGCTTGGTCCCGGAATCCTCCGAAACTCTTCATACATGATATTTATGATTAATCATACTTGATAATGGTCATTGCCTTTGGTTCCAAGGTTGTCTTTCCCAGTTACGACTTACGAAATCGTAATTCATCCTTTACTTCATTACTACGTACTTCTCATGGCTTGTACCTTTCAAAACTTGAAGGGATGTATCCAATAATGCATTAATATGGTGAAATACATGGTGTGCTCATGCTCTGAAAGTGCGAGGTGTAACATCCTTCCCCTCTTAGAAACATTCGTCATCGAATGTTGTAGCTTGTGATCTTACGATGTTATCACTAATTTCTTAGAATCGTTGTCCTCCTTTAGTTCCTGATCTCCATGCTCTTTTACTATGGGTTCATTAGTCTTCTTTCATATTCTCCCAATTCTTTGTCGAACTCATTCATTAGTTCCATATCCTCATATTCTTATGTATGTACCCAGTGGACAACTGATATCTAGTTACCGTCCTAGGACCTGTTGCCATTAAGATGGTCCTAACTCATGATTGCTATGGCTCCCTGCCGATCTGTGAGCACTCTTAATTATTGTACTCTTTTGCCTTGCTCCTTATTTCCCCACTAGTAGACAAATTCTATCTTTCAGATATAGTACCTTTCCTTGTTTGCTTCTCTGGTGCTATTTTAGATCATCCCTTTTTGTTAACTGAAGACTTTTATCTGTTCCCTCTCCTGTACTGATCTTATCTTGTAACCAACCAAATCTTGTTTATCCTTTTAATACCATCGTAAGTCGATACACTATCGCATCTATTTTCCACGACCCGTTCTATCATTTGTCCAACTGATACTGTTCTGTAATCTTTCTTTACTGGATGGTTGTACCGTAGTTTGGCGTCATAGTTATTCCAATATCTTGTCGATCCTTGTCTCCTTCTTATCTTCTCCTTTCGATACCATAACTTGCTCATATTTATACATACCACTCGTACATTCAGCCTATTTCCTTTATGATCAAATTGAGGTACTCTATGTCAAGACTCTTGTCCCATGTTATCGATGTTTTGCCTCTTGGCCAAACTTATCTGCCTATTAACCTTCCTTGTGTTTTGGATGGTTACACAACTTCCTTTTACCAACTCATTTGTCGACTTTCCCTGAATCCCCCAATAGACCTTGTTGCTACAAAACCTTGAATGTAACTCATTTTAATCCTTCGGACTACTAATCATCTTTCTCATAAATCATTCTTCAAACCACACTAAGACCATCTTAAAATTCCCTTAAAAGCAACTCGCAATTAACAAACGACTTAAACTTTGAAATTCCCTTAAAAGCAACTCGCAATCACCTATCATTTTGTCACCAGGTTTCCCTTTACTCTGCTTTTGTAGCATATACGCATTCAAACGACTTAAACTTTGAAATATTTTGGCAGAGTCTCCCTTATAATTCTTACTATCCCAAGCCTGCACATAACCCGTAAAAACACATCTAATGCCTCACAGGGCAACCACAGAAATACAAATGATCCATAACTCAGCTATACCAAATTCTTCTCATCACCAACATCAATAGACGGAAAACATACCTTTATGATAATCAAAGCTTAATTCTTACCAATATTTTCCAAGGTTGAACAACCAACTGCCATCGCAATCAAATCACTCGAGGTTAGAATAAGGGATGCCTACCCTATGACTTAGCTTTATAGCACGATCTGGAACAAGAAAGAAGAGTAACCATCCTAAATGCCCTATAGCCTCCTGTTTATAAATGTGGCACGCAACACACCATAAACAAGACCCTACAAGACATGACTTTGCAGACAACCCATAGGACGAACTGCTCCGATACCACTTCTGCCACTATCCAAACCGGAGGGCCGCGACTGACACCCAAGACCCTACTCAGCTGAGTGCCATACTACCATTCTATTCATAAGTCACAACTTTTGGTGAACCTTTAAATTATGAAGTGACGCTTCCGTCAAGTAAAATATAAATCTTTTTAATAGAACTCTTTCATCATGTCAGGGACTTCTCCCTTATCTTGAAGTCAAAGAAATCCTTTAGTCACAATAAAATCTTTAAACCAATGCATATAAATACATCGACCTATGTGGCCGCCTTACACAACTGTTGACACCTCGACTCACTAACCATAGGACACTGTCTGCAAAAGTTTCTAACAAGGACCAAGTTACCATGACATAAGTTGGGACAGGGCCCCAACATACCCGTAATGCATCTAATTTGAGGACATACATAAGTATTCTGACTGGGAAACACTCCGAATAGAAATGGAGTTCACCAATCCAGCTGATAACCCGGGAACATCCTAAGGAAAGTGTCCTCTACTCAACTGTCTGCACCTATGCTGCATGAAACACAGCGCCCCCAGTCAAAAGGACGTCAGTATGAATAATGTACCGAGTATGTAATGCAGAACTGAAATAATATATCTCGACTCGAATGATTAAAAGAGTAACAGACTTAATCTGTACCTGTAACCCACACTGATAATCATGTATGTGCACATGAACTTTTAAAACATCATGTATAAATAAATAAATAAATAAATAAATAAATAAATATATATATATATATTTCATACCTTCGCCTTGCTCGCAGCCCCTTCGGGCGTCATAATCATCTTGGACTAACTTATCAGGTGGTTTGCGTATATAACCCCATAGCCCTTCCCCTTCCCCATAAAATCATGTCGTACATATATATATATAAGTGTGCAAATGCATGATAATCTTTGTAAAACATCAAAGGACTCCCTTCGGAGCAACTTTCAGTTCAAAATGGGAACTTCTTCCCCTTTTCATTTGTCTCCTTCAAGACTTAAAAAAATCAAATATGAAATGCATATGAATAAATAATCCTTATGAATGTCCCCTTTGGGATTTAGACATCATTATGAAAATGTACAACTAATGGATGCCCTTCGGGACTTAAGAAGTCAAGGAACTCAGAATATGAACAACACGAGTATAAACATAGGGACATGAGCTCCTATATCTAGGAGTGGATTCAATATGAGTATCGTCACGTTCGTACTTATCATAGATCATGCCAAAATGAAAGAAGGAATAGCCTTAACATACCTTTTTGGTCTCCTACTACTTAACGCTTATCCTTTTAAGCTCGTAAATCTACATTCAAGAGAATTCATACTATTGTTAAGCTTATCGTCATATGCTTATCTTAAGTCTTAAAATTAAACCCCTTTAGAATCTTTCAAAAGTCAGGCAGCATCTCCCCTATTTATATCCCTAGCCCGAAATTACAATACCAACAACCAACACAACTGCAACAACACTAATAACAATGACACCGTCATCAATACCAAAATATTCCATAAAACATCCCACACGATGTTTATCAACATACAATAACAATATACACTTCCTTTCTTCCCAATCAAGGAGTGTAATCTCATTAACACGCCAACAACATTAGATACCATCCATATACATGTAAATCAGCCCAACTACACGGCCACAACATGCTCAAAACAGTCCATAAACTCAACAACTACAACACAACACTTTATGACCATTCCTCCATAACTATTATCACTTTTAAGACTTGCTAATCCTTCAAATCAACTCAACATAGGAAATAGGATGAAGAACTGTAACATTCCGTAGATCCGAGTTAAGTGTGAAAGTGTCTTGGAGAATTGGACTATACTGTTTTTGTAAAATATAAAATACGACCAAGAATACGGCCCGTATTTTGAAATACGATCCATATACCTTAGGCGATTTCACCCACCTTCTTAGGTGGCTCACTTTTTTTGGCTATCATAAAATACAGCCAGAGTTTATGGCTCGTATATTGATATACGATCCGTATTTTTGGACGTAATTCATCTGTTCCCTAAGACTGCTCACTATTTTCATTATTGTTAAATACGGCTACAGAATACGGCCCGTATTTTGAAATATGGTCAGTATTTCGAGCCGTATTTCACCAGCCGCCAGCTATGTATATAAATAGCGGGATTCAGTTAATTTTATGGATTATTCTTATTCTCATAAACCCTAAGGATGAAAACCTTTTCACTAAGTCTCCAAACCTTAAGGTAAGAACATTTTTAACATTATTAATTAATCCTAGCATTAAACCCATAATTCTTAACATGATTCTTCAATGAAAAATCTAGGGTTTGCAAAGTAATCTTTCTCAAGCTGACTCAAGCTACGGTTTTGGGTGTTCTTCGTTGTAAACGTAAATTGTTGAATTACGTAAGGCATAATTAAGGTATGTCTCTTTTGAAAATGTTATCTTGGAATGCATGGCTTCTTTTCAAAAGTTCTTTATTGAACAGAAAGGTGAACTTCTCATATTTTGAAACCCTAATTCATGTTTTTTGTCACGACCCAACCCCGTAGGCCATGACTAGTGTCCGATTTTGGACACTCGTATACACTTGCTATCTATAGTCATACACTACTAGCATGAACAGTCGTTATAAATATAAGGGTAAAACATATGCAAGTCGAAGTTTGTCTACCTCCCGAAGAGTTACGACTTATGGGTTAATATCGCACCAAAGCCTGCAAGGCTGTCATATATATATATATATAGGGAACGTCCCAACAAAACATAAGCCGAGAAGGCTACCTTCATACACAGCTGCCATGATAAACATAAATAGCTACGCAAGCCGACAAGGCTGCCACTACAAATGGGTACGCCCCAGACACAAGTCATAACCATATAACAAAACAACAACCATACATAGACCCACACACTTGTGACCCACGGACCCCTAAGAGTGACAACGACATCATATGACGGGACGGGGGCCCCGCCTGCATTCTCGAACGATAACATATGTATATATCAAAAGGTTATACCACGAAACTATGCCCCGGAACAAAGGAGCACTCCGGGAATAGGCGAGTAGATATCCTAGGCCGGCGGATCTCCGAAGCGTGTGTCCGTACAGCCGCGGGCATGAAACGCCCCCCCGAAGAAATTCGCATGCGAAGTATGTCATGAGTATGTAAAGCGTGAAACATAGTAAATAGAGTCATATCCGAGACAAGGTGTATAGGACTCAATGCAACAATAGAGTTTCATAAAATTTGCCTTTGAACATATTCCATTTGTATCGTTCTCATATCAATGTCAATATAATGCTTTATAATCAAAGTTTGCATAATCATTACGTATATAACATATATAACGTGTCCCGGCCCTTTAATAAGGAACTCGGTATTTATAATCATAACATCATAAACGTAAACATATTCGTGTCCCTACTTTAGTAAGTGGGACTCGGTAATAAGGAATATATGCCCTCCGGCCTCCATCTCCAAATCATCATATCATCACATCATCATCATCATCATATATATATATATAACGTGTCCGGCCCTAGAGAGGGACTCGGTGAATAGTATAATAGATCGGCGCACGAGAACGTACCCGGCCCGGACTCGGTGAAGGACATAGCGTAAGCACGAGCAGAGTAATAAGCAACCACATATATATGTAAAACCTTTTTGAGACTCAATGAATAGTAACTAAATCAATTCTTGGACATTAGCATGTTACATTATATAAAAACCAAGCATACTTATGCAATTCCTTTTGAAAATAAGAACTCTTGTACATTACATATTAGTCCATCATGTAATAAATAACGAGATCATATTTCAACTATACCAACATTTTCAACATTACGGACGAATAACAATCACATATCATACTAGGAGTTAGAGAGTGGAGTCACCCCGAGGCTCGATTATATCTTACTTACGTCTAGGACATGCCAAAAGAAGGAAGGAATAGGCTTTGCGTACCTTTAGCGTTTAGTCGTATATAACTTGTACTTGCTACCAAAGAGTACCTTACCCTATAACGATATATCAAAACTACGATTAGGTTACGAGGGAATTCGGACAGCCCGCACATTACTCAAAACACCAACATACTATATACTCGCTTCCAACTTCATCCAACCAACAACAAGACGTCTAACAACAATGTTCGTATAATCACAAGAAATCATATTGGCAACATCTTAACTCCTACAACAGCCCACAACAACTTGAGCTCCAAATTTTAACCATATAATATCCCTACTCCTATTTATAGAAATTACAACAATCAAATCAACATTCAAGACAAGTTAATTCCTTCTTTCTTTTTTTTCTTTTTTACCAAAACGTTCCACGGTTTGGACTGTTTCCCCTTCGACATGATTCATTTCTTTACACCTCAATTCACGTATTCAATATACATACAATATACCACAATGTGCACAACAACAACAATCAAAACTTGGCACAAAACAGTCCATAAAATCCCCTAAAACAAATTCCCCTTACACGGCTTCAATGCCATTCTTACAACTTCTTGATTTTCACTCATTTATTCACATTACAACACCTTCAATCCATATCCAATATATATATGCACAAGAAGACCAAACATAATTCCATTCAAATCTACAACACATGGCTCATTTAACTCTAAGAAACAGCCCAATTCTAACATGCACATCATAAACCAATTCTACAATCTTAGTTCCATTACATATGGTGGCATACACTTATTTACCAACAATGCATGCAAAATGGAACCAACCATGGCTTCACCAAGCTCACGGCTCAACCTCAAGTTCAACCACAACAACAACCCAACAACAACATGCATGAATTGTACATTCAAATCTTCATACAACACAAGAACAATGATCATTCTTACCTTGTAACTTGTCCTTCAAACTTGGCCGGATCTTCAACTCTATGAAATGCTACACCTCCTTGTCTCTACCCAACAACTACCACACGTCCTTATACACTTGATGAGGAACTAATTTACTTGGAAAGATTGATTTTTGGATCAATTTGGAGGAGGGTGTTCTCGGCCGGCCTTGTAGCCGAGAGCCTCTCTCTCTATCACTATATTCTTGCACTTTGTAATGTTGAAATGGTGTAATGAATTGGATTGTGAATCAGAAATTTCCCTTTTATATGCAGTCCACAAGGTGGACATGTGTCCCACCCAATGTTTTTAGCCAATAAGGGTTGGCCAAACCACAAATGGGGCCCACACGGCCACTTACCTTACTAATGATGTAATTAAGTTCTTAATCTCATTTAGTCATCCAATCTTGGTCAATTAATCCTTATTTTCCAATAATGTTCTTATACCAAACGAAATTCATAGGCTATTTGATGCATCGAAACGAAATCGGGAGATGAAAACCCTTACCGGGAACCCTAAAACCGCTTCGTC
Organism: Lycium ferocissimum; assembly: GCF_029784015.1. Taxonomy (NCBI): domain Eukaryota; kingdom Viridiplantae; phylum Streptophyta; class Magnoliopsida; order Solanales; family Solanaceae; genus Lycium; species Lycium ferocissimum. The sequence continues at coordinate 7,712 of NW_026719837.1, forward strand.
TTTAACTTGTCGCACTTAGCTTTATAATGTCCCAATGTAAAGATACGGGACATAACATTTTTATCATGGTTGGTGTGTGTGAGGGGGAAGCCCACGTTAGACCTTAATTGTACTATACCATATACATATATATGTGATCCCAACTGTTTTTCCTCTATAAGAGATGATCAATAATAAGGGTTAATAGTTGGTAATGAGGTTTTCATGAGAAACTATGACAATTGAACCTTGTTTAAGGAAGTGGAAACGTTTTCAAGATTATCAATGAAACGATGTATCTTTGTAATGACATGATGAACTTAAATGCTAATTGATGATGTGACTACCTTGAGATAAATTGTGCATCAGCTTCTATACTATGAATTTTGTTGTTGTGTTTGGCCTAGCTACTCGGGAGGAAGGGTAGTCACTATGGATCTTAGTGTGGTAATTGCCTAGCTATTCGAGAAGAAGAGCGGCCACTACCGGGTTCTCTACTCAGAGTGCGGTTTATGCCTAGCTATTCGGGAGGAAGGATGGCCACCGAAAATTACATATTCCAGTGTAGTGCGCTGTGACTAGGGAACTTCTACGGTCATCCCTTCGATGTGCTTGATTCTTGTGCCTGTATTGGCATGTGTGATATTCTTATTTTCTCATGGAATTGTTGTTGTTGATTATGATCAATTGAAAGGCATATTTGAAGTTGTACCTTGAAAAGAGGAGTTATAATCAGCTTTGATAATTCTTATTGAGATGCGCAAACCGAATAACTGTTCTTACATTGGTTTCACATGATTTTCAGGACTGATTTCTTTAAGTATTATTGTACTCTATTTTCTTATTACTTATTATCCTCGAGGTAGTCACTGAATACGAACTGCTCAGGCATACCATTGCTGTTTTTTATGGTATGTTAGTTAACGAAGAAGAGTAAGTTCTTGATACTCCGGGCGTTTAGGAAGGACTTCCTGTTGCTGCTGATTTGGTGAGCCCACGCGTTCATTAGTGGGATACCCTATTTATTTGTTTATTCATTATATTAGTTTTTTGGGCTGCTTCCCGATGAGTCAAACTATTAATTCCTTTATCTTAGAAGCTCCATAGTATACATTCTTGTGGATGGTTGTTGAGTTATTGATTAACTCTCGGGAACATTATTACGTTTGACTAAGTATTTGATTAATAAAGACTTCTGCTGATTTAATTCATATATTCATGATTTGTTTACATTTATTTTATAAACTGTTGGAGGCGAATATTAAACCTAGCGGGTGCAAGTATTGTTATTGCATCTTTTAGGTTCTTCCGATGTTATTCATGACGCCGGATGCCGATCACGTCTAGGGTGAATTTTGGGGCGTGACAAGCTTGGTATCAGAGCCCAGGTTTAGATACGTCCTAGGATTCTTTCGTCGGTGTACGTGAGCCGTAATACAGTGGAGTTTTCCTTGTGCAACCTGATCACCTGCATGTCTGAGAAACTCCCAGGACATTTATAGATGTTTCCTATTCTTCTTAATTGTAGGTTGTCTTTGTAGAGCTTGAAATCCTTTTAGGATCATTCTAATGCAGTCGTTAATTTGTGACTATTACAGAAATGGCTCTAACACGATCCAAAAATAGTAACTGAGGGCGTCCCATCAGAGCTAACCGAAATCTTGGGACCGCGAATACTGGTAACGAAAATAATACTGGAAATCATGCACTACCTCAAGCACCGCCTGCTCCTGCTGTGGGTGTGCCTGAGATTGGGTCAATGCAGATGGAGATCTAAATGCTAACTACATTAGTTTCAACTCAGCAACAACGTGGAGGTGTGTAACCTCATAGTAGAGGCAGACTTAAGCAGTTTCTAGACTTAAAGTCACTAGAGTCAGGACACGAAAGGTGGATGACCCCCAACACTTCTTAGATGAGACTTTCAAGGCGTTGAGGGCGATGAATGCCAATGGTTCTGAAGCTGTGAGGTTTGCTTCTTATCAATTGAAGGATATTGCTCATACATGGTTTGAGATGTGGGAGTCTAAGAGGGGTGATGCTGCTGTAGCTCCTATTTGGGCTGAATTTGAAGAGGCGTTCATGGAGAGGTTTCTGTCTGATGAGGAGAGATTTGCTATGGTTACGAGATTTGAAAAGCTGGAACAGGGTAACAAGTCAGTTTGTGAGTATAGTTTGTGTCACACCCTAAAAATGGTAGGGCATGACGGGCACCCGACTCTCATCAGAGTCGAGCGAACCCTTAGACATTCGCTCTATCAAAGCCTGTCATTTCAAAAACTTTTAAAAACATGAAACTTTTCTAAATAGAAATCATTATCTTTATAACGATTTTGATAACTTTCAACCAAATAAATACTTTAAACCAATTGAAATCATCTAAAATACATACTCTTTTAAAATCCACAAATGAATAAACGGACATCACTTTCCCGACATCTCGACAAATATACCACGGCAATCGTCTCTGCAGAAGCCTCTAAGAAGTAAAGCCGAACATTATGAGTCGGGACGGGGGCCCTAACATACCCATAATCATACATATCTATACATG
>NW_026719838.1:0-33718 GCF_029784015.1 Lycium ferocissimum
GATATATGTGTATATATGTGCGCGCGATGTCATGCCCTTCTGTACGTACAAGTTCTTATCATGTTTGCTGTAATCTAATTATAATCGATAGGTGGGTACGAGTGCCCAGCTCGGGCACTAGTCACGGCCTACGGGGCTGGGTCGTGACACTTATATTGACACCCAAATGATTTTTCAACAGTATTTTATCACTAGCAAATCCCTACTCTTAACGGTTATGTCCCTCAAGCTATTCGCCCCGACTCTTTTCCAAGGTCAACTATAACAGTATTCTCAATACAATTTCTCAAATACATACATACATGTCGTTTCCTCACCATCTTTATTATTTCTCGTAGCAGGGTCACACATTGCAATGAACCAATAATCATAGTTTAAACTAATCTGTAACCTATAATGTCTTCGAGCTCCTACCAAAACTTCCCCTTTAATTTCTTTTCCTCAAATCTTGCGATGTAAACTTATGATTATAGAGCTACGGCAAATTCTCACTTTACCACAACTTCCTTCTAGTATAAGTGCACTTATCCTTGACCTCCTTATACCGGTGATTACTCAGTTAGCTGCTATTCTTTGTTGTCTTTCTATTGTTGCCTTTATACCATTTTGTTGGGCATAACCACACATCGATGGTTCATATAGTTCCATAATACATACTTTTATTTTCAGTATGGTTAGCATCCCGTGGGATACTTTCTAATCCTTGGTGGTAACACTATCCCTCTATCTACACAAATATTGCTTTCCCTCTTTTTGGAGATTGCAAAACCGTTTAGCATTATTCCTTTTCGTTAAAATTTTCATCCCTTCTAATGCCAAGATTTCCTTTTGTTATAACCCAAAGGGTCCTTTGTAGTCATCATCCTTTTCATTATTCTCTCTATAATTAACTCATAGACCTTTCTTACTCTCTTTATTACCCTTTAAGATATGTCGCCGCATATTTAAGTGCGACACAAATTTCCCTGGTCTAGGAATATCATATCTCACGCCCGTGTGAACCATCCTTTTTGATCCGTTAATCCCCTTATCTTTCTATCATACTTTCTTTCCACACCTGCCTCATGACATACTTATTTTCAATCTGTTTCTGCTTTCTCCTGATATGTTCTTAATATGCCACTATGTCTCAAACTTTTGCCTTTTGAGCTAACATAGTTCTTTCCTTAGAATTTGACAATTGTCTCATTTCAGGACTAGATTAGTCCTTTCGCCCTTTTTAAGGGTGTTCCTTCACATCAATAGCTCCCGAATACTAGCAATTATCGGCCAATCCCCCTTTTGTTCTTTATAATATTGGAATTCCTTTATCGTATAGCTTGGCTTATTTTCTTTTCTGCTAGTTGAGGGCCTGGTATTTAATTGAGGTGCTTATGCACATTCGATCCATTCCCGCTGCCTTCTTTAAGGCCTTTCCACTTCTACCCTTTTATGACTAAAGATTTCCCGAATTAACGAGGTAATGGGGACATCGGAACATTTTACGGAATGTTCGATCATACTTTGCTCTTTTATCTCTCGTATTTCTCCACGACTATTATCACTAAAATTCTTCTTACTGTGGATTTCCAGTGCTTTTTTTTCTTCTATACTATACCATTAAAATCAATATGCTACACTTGTCTATTCCCATTACCAATCCTTTTATTCGCTTAGCTCACTTATCCGTAATTCTCCCTAACCACTTATTTGCATTACAGCTATGCGCTATAGTTCTTCCAGTGTCCTGCCACTTCTTGTTCCTATCATGAAATTCTTACAAATATACACTCTCCCTTTTTCTCCTTCCTATCGCCAAAGCTGGTCTATATTCATAAATATTTCCAATACATCATTCCTTTATAATCGAAGTTCGGCACTCCTTATCCTTATCCCATGTTATTGATGCACTACCTCCCGGTTAGCTTTGTTAACTTATTATGCCCTCTTTTGTTGCACTTTGTCATGTGATAGTATTGACCCTGAAGTTCATGAAATATCCTTTCAAAAGTGCAATCCGTTCTATTCTTAAGTCATCTTTTAGGAAGTCATCTTTTAGGAAGGCATCTCTATTTGCGAGGTAATCATGTCAATATGACTGCACATTATCTCTTTAAATACTTCCCACGGGACGGAGATCCCTTAGTATCGTTGTAGGACCTGATCATTCTCTTTTACTTCACATTCCTATTCGTGGTTACTATCCTTTAATCCCACTTGTCAAGGTTTGTTTTCTGACCCCGCACATTCATCTTTTGTCCATGCTACCATACTCTTATCCTTTCGTATGCCTACCTTTGAATTTCATCTAAATGGTCCTTTGCCTTGACCGTTGTCCCTCTTAAAAGCTTCACTTGCCCTCGCTACTTACACTTCTTCCTTTCCTCAGGGCATTCCAACATTTTTACTTTTGTATACTCATTTTCTTTCTTTTCCCGATGTTATTGCATTAGGATTTCCCACTCTAACCTTTAGTGAAAATAACGTCAACTTACCTCGTAGCACTTACCATTTGAACTTCATTAACCTGCTCGATTTGTACCTTTAATATATATCGCAACATTGTCGGGCACACATACTGGTTGACGTGACCACATATGGGATGTCGCGTATATATATATACATTTACTAATGCCTCGCTTACAAAGTATTCCCAACACTATTCGAACTCATCCTAATTCTAGAATTGTGATGCACCTTTTTTCTCTCCACCGATCCAGTCCGCCTTATCCTTCGCAACCTCTTAGGGTTTCCAACCACTTCACACACTCCAATTTCCCTTAGGTTACTCTAGCTTCTCGTCGGTCTCTTTTGTCTGAATATGTAGGACTCATTCGCGCATTCTTCCTAAATCCTTGGTTATGACTTCCTGGATATACAAGCTTAATAATTACCTTTCGTTTGAACACCGACTCTACTCCGCCTTCCTTTTATCCATAGGTCAGCCAAGTGACTTTATCACCTTCGTCCGATAGTTCAAGGTATCTCTAATGTTAAAAATCACATCTGTCTTATTGCATGACCCTCTCACCATATGACTTAGAAAATAACAAGTTAAAACTCTAATGGACCCCAAGTAAAATTCCGTAATACATCCCTCTTCAGGTTAGAAAGGATCCCTTACTCTCCTGACTGAGCAAATGCTATTTTGGCCTTTGGAATCCTCAATAATAACCATTAATCGACACACGTAATTGTTTTCCTTTCCTAGCCCTAAGGTTCCTAGTGGCGGCGAACCATCTAAATTACAACTACTTATAAATATTTTGGTTACTAGTCCTTTTAGGAGTTCCGCTCATAAATAATAGCCTGCACTAATCACGCATATTTATAAAAAGTTTCAATGAAACTCATATACCTGTAGCCGTCCGGTCCTGAGCCTGATCTGGGGGTAAACGTGAAGCATACTCTTCATCATCTCCCCGCCGTCTACTAGTATGACCCTCGTCATCTTCTCCATTCGAGTAAAAGGGATACGGGTATTCCCGTAGCTCCTGGTTTACTGACGGCCAAGATAAAGGACTAGAGTAATCAGTAACACTCACCGGGATAGCTAGCCTGACGTAGTGCTCTACCATAAGAGCAGCGGGTACAGCCTCGGGAATTTCCTCCTTCGGTGTCTCATACGAACCCTCAGACGGGTCCATATCATAACTGTCTTCCGACGAGTCCCCCTCTATGGAAGTCAGAAACTCTGGGGAAATCGTTGCGAGGTCCTCAGAGGGATCGGTCTCAATGGAATAGCTAAGGCTCCTCCTGCTCGGTCCCGGAGCCTGTGGTCCAGAATCTACTATGGGGCCTTCTTGGCACCCCCACTGTCTGAGGCCAGTCTCTTCATCTCTATCAGTCTGCACTTACCTGCAGGAAAAGAGGGTCAGAAGCGATCCTTCCTAGGTTCTGGCTCTATTGCACGATCTAAGATAGAAAGAAAGGTCGATGATTCCTAAATGCCCTGCGGCCTTCTGTTTATAAGTGTGGCCGGCTTCACCCTCATAAACAGGACTCTATCGGACACGGTCTGTAGACAATCTCTAGGACGAACTGCACTGATACCACTTTTGTCACAGCCCAAACCGATGAGCTATGACGAGTGCCCGACCACTACTGATCAAGCACCCCTGAATTCGTTCTTACTCTATATTAGGTAACTTGGTGGCCCAATTTATCTGGCGTTCGATCAGTACCGTCTGCTATAACATTTGCACAATAAACTTTACTCCAGAATCTCATAAAACATGCATATGGACATATATGTAAGCATACAAGCAAAGGATCACAACGTAGACCGATTTAGCCGCTATATATTTACTGTACACAAAAGTGAGGAACAACTGAAGCCGTATGACACCCCCACTATATACAACTGTCTACAGACCTCTATGGAATATAAACTGTAGAAAAGACAGGACAAGGCCCTGTTATACCCATATATGTACATATCAAAATAGCATACCAAAAAGGGTTGAAGCTCCGGTCCAAATGGAGCTCAACGAGACCGAAGAGAGATCCTACGAGCCCGGCTCACTCGGCCGGCTACCGAACACGTGGGCATGAATGCTGCCCCCCCCCCCCCCCAAGCAATAGGGGAGTCAGTACGAGTAATGTACTGAGTATGTAAGGCATGAAATAAACATGTACATAAGCTCATGAGAGACATCTGAGACATGCCAGTGAATACGTGAAGCTAAATAAATCAGCATGACTATATATATATATATATATATATATATGTATGTATGTATGTATATATGTATGTATGTATGTGTGTATATATATATATATGTATGTATGCATATATATATATATATGTATGTATGTATGTATACACACACACACATATATATCAGGAAAGCACACATATCTATAGAAATGCACATGCACGCTATCACATAGGCCACAGCTTCACCCCTTATCAACTGTGCCTTTCATATACATCCCGACAAATTCCAGAACTTCACTCCCTGTCAATTGTGCCTTATATATATACATCATAACAAAGGTCACAGCTTCACCCCCTGTCAACTGTGCCTTACATATATACATCACAACAAAGGTCACAGCTTCACCCCCTGTCAACTGTGCCTTGCATATATTCATCACAACAAAGGCCACAACTTCATCCCATGTCACCTGTGCCTTGCATATATTCATCAAAACAAAGGCCACAACTTCACCCGCTGTCAACTATGCCTTGCATATATTCATCACAACAAAGGCTACAGCTTCACCCCCTATCAACTATGCCTTATATATATACACACATGAAAAATGAGAATGAGTGCAATGCATAGGCGAAACGAAGTAATAGAACTTGGTAATGCCACAAAATCGCTTTACACATACACATATATTACACTTGTATGCTATATCTCACCTTGAAGGAACAAGAACATAAGGTGAGATTAATAAACAATGAGTGGCATCAAGGAAAATTTGAAGTAACTCAGTAATCTCATAATTTTATCAAAATCATGAACTTTGGAATTTTTAGAATAGAATCGTCATCATTTTTGTCATCACAAAAGCATACTCATCCTTGGCGTCATAAGAAACTTTCAAGATCATGAATCTTTGGCTCTTGAGAATATGGGCATTTTGGAAAACAAAGATGGGTTCACAAGAAACGAATCATGCCTTTGGAAAAGAAGGGACTAGCCTTAACATACCTGTTCGGTCTCCTAATACCTACGCTTATCCTTCCAAGCTCGTAAATTTACATTCGAAAGAATTCATACTATCATTAGACTTATCGTAGTATACTTGTAATGAGCTTTCAATCTAATTTATTTTATATCCTGCCGAAAATTGGGCAGCATCTCCCCTATTTATATGCCTAGCCCGAAATCATAATCCAGCAACCAACAACAATAACAACAATACCAACATCAACCATAATATTATCAATACCAATATATTCCATAAAATATCCCACACGACATTTGTGCAATTTTTCCACCAACAGATCCACTATACAATTATTCAACAACTCTACTTCTGTAAATAAACTTATATCCATATCAATAAGGAGAGATTCATACCTTATTCTCACTAGTACCACGATATCTCCAATATTTTCTTTGAATTCCAACCAAGATTCACCGCAATATGATAGTATAATCACAAGTACACGCTGTCCGATCTTAAATTCGGAGATTATACTTAATTCGCGTTAAAATTTAGTGGAGGAAAGGTTGGGAGAATTTTCTAGAGAGTTTTGGATAATTTGAGAGGTGTTTTTGGATGAAAAATGAGGGGTAGAACCCCTTTTATAAGGTCCCAAAGTCGGTTAAGTACTCTAGCAGTTACTGTAGCAGCGCGGCTACTGTAGCACGTCAATTACTGTAGCGCGCGATTCTGCTATGTTAGCCTAACTTGTGACGTCCATAATTCTCTACTCCGATGTCGTATCGACGAGTGGTTTGTTGCCTTAGAAACTAGACTCGACGAACTTCATTTTAGGCTTTTGCTTTGCTCCAAAACTCTTCATAGAGTAAAAGATATTCTTTCTCAAAGTTGAGCCAAAATTGTCTCTCATACTTCCTCCAAAGTCCCACAAACTTAATTTCCTTGATTTACTTGACCTCCAATCCTTTACATAACTTTTAATATGAGCTTAAACCCTCGTAACCATAAGATAGGTGCATGTAATATCATATATCCTCAGAGGTAACTTCTAGAGTCCATACCTGGGTACCCAACACTTACGAATTTCAACGTATAAAATTACGGGGTGTAACAATTCTTGTCATGCACTTTCAACTGTCTAGAAGCTAAGCAATCACCTTCCTTTCCTGCATCAAAATGTTACACCTCGAAAAATCTTCACGTCGTTTGCGTTGTAGGTAAACCAAAGTAAGCCCGGAGAGGTCATGGAACCCTTATAAGGCTAATGAATACTCTTAACAAGTGTTAAGCAAGTGCCTAAAGGTTCCGGGACCAAGCAAATTGATGAGAATAAATTTGTCAAAAATTTGGAAAAAAGTTGGCAGAATTTTGGGCAAATTTTTAGTCAACTCTGGAGCGGTATATCTCCTAGTATATAAGGAGTTTTAAGGTGTTTCAAAAGCCTAAAATGAAGTTCTTCGAGTCTAGTTTCCAACGCAATAAACCCTTCATCAATGCGACATCGGAGCAGGGAGTTATGGACGTTATAAGTTGGGCGGACGGAGCAGAAAAACACTGCTACAGTAACCGAGTGCTACAGTACCCAGGTGCTACAGTAACCCGACCCAACATACACCTATAAATACCCCTCTAACCCATTAATTTTCATCAATCTTCACCATTTTCTCTTCCTCCACACTTCTAAAGAGTTCTTGAAGAGCTCTTGAGAGTTCTATAATTCTCCACAACTTTCCATAACTTTCTATATTTTTCCCTAATCCTCCATAATACTCCATAACCCTCCATATTCTTCCACAACCTTTCCATATCATCAAGATAGAATATAAACATCAAAATCTCAAAGAAAATTCATGGAAGATAATTGTTCTTATTTCTCTTCAAGGTGGTGATGAACTTAATCTTGGAAAGGGGTGAATGAAGTGAAGTTCTTCCACTATAAGGTATGTTTTGCCTATTATTTACATGATTGAGATGATGCAAAGGTTTAGCAATTCTTAGAAAGGAAAGAATCATAGGAGAAAAATCATAAAGAGTTGAATTGAAGTTGATGGCCATGAGGTGAGTTTGAAAGAGAATTTTGGATTAATTCGAGACTAAATTGAATATAATTCTTTGATTATGATATTATGGATGTTGTTATGGTTGGTTTGAAAATTGGAGAAACATCGTGTGGGATGTTTTATGGAATATATTGGTATTGATATTGTTGTTGATGTTGTTGGTTTTTTTTGGGAATTGTTTTTGTATTTGGAGGAGGTAAAGAATATACGGGAGATCTTTTACTTAGAATTTTGGCAGATTCTAAATGGAATTAAATTGAAGGCTTAAGATGAGCGTATGACATTAAGACTAACCATAGTATGAATGATTTATATGTAGATTTACGAGCCTGGGAGGACAAGCGTTGAGTAGTTAAAGTTAAGGTGACCAAAAAGGTATGTTAAGGCTAGTCCCTTTCTTTCAAAGGCATGATTCCTATGTTATGATTCCATAAATGTTTCCATAACCTCCTTGTTTTCAAAAGCTAGAAGTTCATGACTCTTAAAGCTTCTTATGATGTTAAAGATGAGAATGTTTCTATGATGACTACGATGATGATGATTTTATGTTTAAACGTCTCAAGTTATGATTTCAATAATGATATGAGAATGTTTATTTCATGATTTCTCAATCTTATTCATTGTTGTTGGTCTCATCTCATGTTATTCGTTCCTTCGAGGTGAGATATAGCGATGATGAATAATCCATAATATAAATCGGAGGTTACCGACCCTACGTCACTCCGATAGAGTAGTAACATTTAATTGGGATCTCGTGCATGTTATATGTATTTATGTATGAGTAATTTAGATACTTACCGCGCCTTAATGGCCGGACAAGACCGCGTCTTAATGGCCGGACAAGATGCTATATATATTTTACCGCGCCTTAATGGCCGAACAAGACTGTGCCTTAATGGCTGGACAAGATTATATATATATATATATATATATAACACCACGCCTATATGGCAGGACAAGATCGCGCCTTAATGGCCGGACAAGATGCTATATATATTACCGCGCCTTAACGGCCGGACAAGATATTATATATGTATATATGGAAAAGTTTTTTTTTAAAAAGCTAAGCATGCATGACATCTGCCTTAAAAAGGCATTCAGAGGCACAGGTTGATCTCTTTTATATTACCTTATCTTCATACTTTCATTATGTTATTTTCCATGTTCGGTATCTCTTACTATGTTACTATTCATGCCTTACATACTCAGTACACTGTTCGTACTAACGTCCCTTCTTGTGGACGCTGCGTTCATGCCCGCAGGTTCATGTGGTCATTCGGATAAGCCAGACCAGTAGGATCTCCTCAGCCGAAGTCAATGCCCTCCACTTGATCTGGAGGCCAGCTTTTGGTATGCTATTTATGAGGTGTACAGATATGGGTATGACAAGGCCTAGTCCTGTCTCTCTGACTAGACTCCATAGAGGTCTGCAGACAGTTGCATATAGTGGGAATATCATGTAGCTTTGTGGTCTCCTATTTTCCGTATAGCGCATGTAGTGGCCATGTCGGACTGTGTTGTCATCCTTTGCACGTATGCCTATATATACATATCCATGTGTATAAATTATGAGTTTTTTCGAGACCGAGTTTATTGCATAAATTTTGCAGCAGATGCTATCGCTCAGATATGAGTTAAAAATGGGCCACCAGGTTATTCAGCATATGGCAAGTACGAGTTTAGGGTGCTTGGTCAGCAGTGATCCGGCACTCATCACAGTCCATGAGTTTGGGTCGTGACACAAAACAACACCCAAACCAGAGCGTGAAGCATCATAATAAATAGCAAAATTCTTGCCCTCCAGGGGCAATGCTAGAATAGGAGCTATCGTCAACAAGGTCTTGAGCTTTTAAAATCTCTCCTCACACTCGTCGGACCACTGAAACGATACCTCTTTCTGAGATAAATGGGTCAAATGAGAAGCAATAAAGGCAAACCCCTTCACAAACCAACTATAATAGCTAGCTAGACTCATGAAACTACAGATTTTGGTCATTGATGTGGGCCTAGCCCATTTCCTGACTGCGTGAATTTTCTGTGGATCCATCATAATACCCTCCTTCGAAATTACATGCCCCAAGAAGTACCCAGAAGACAACCAAAATTAACACTTGGAGAACTTAGCATACAACTTCTTCTCCCGCAATACCCCAAGAGAAATTCTCAAATGTTTCTTATGCTCTTCCTTAGTTCTAGAATACACCAGGATATCATCAATGAACACTATCACAAAAGAATCCAAATAGGGCTTAAAACACTGTTCATCAGATCCATGAACACGGCTGGGGCATTAGTAAGCCCAAAAGACATGACAAGAACTCATGGTGTCTATACCTGGTCCTGAAGGCTGTCTTAGGAATATCTTCTGCCCGAACCTTTAACTGGTGATACCCCGGCCTTAAGTCAATTTTAGAGAACACAGAAGCTCCCTATAGCTGATTAAACAAATCATCAATATGGGGGATGGGATACTTGTCTTAGATAGTAACCTTAGTCAGCTGACGATAATCAATACATATGCGTATAGACCCATCCTTCTTTTTAACAAACAACACGTGAGCACCCCAAGGAGAGGCACTCGGGCGAATGAACTCCTTACTCAAGAGATCTTGCGACTGCTTTTTCAATTTCCTTAACTCTGCTGGTGCCATCCTATAGGGTGGAATAGAGATAGGAAGAGTCCCTAGGTCTAAATCAATCCGGAAGTCAATGTCACGGTCAGGCGGGATACATGGCAAGTCTGCGGGAAACACATCCGCAAACTCGCATACTACTGGAATCGAATCAATAGGTGGAGTATCTATGCTGGTATCACGGATATGCGAGAATGAAGGATAGTCAGATACTAATTTGAATCATCCAGATACCAATTAGAATCAATTAGCACGAAAGAATGAAAGAAAAAGGGAATTTTCCTAGTGTCCGGTAGCCTTCCGAAGATAAGTACAGACGTCTCCATACCGATCCGCAAGACTCTACTAAACATGTCCTTGTACGAGGAGATCGAAGAACCTAATGCTCTGATCCCAACTCTGTCACGACCCAACCCGCCATGACTGGCACCCACACTAACTCCTAGTGGGCGAACCAATACGCTTAACAATCTACTCATTCAAAGTCCATTTTACTTAGCCAATTCATTCAGTTCACAATAAATTAAACGCAAGATTAAATCAAAAGTAGTCATGCTATAAAACAAAATGTAAATACGGAAATCTTAACTATTACAACCCCAAAATCCGAAAGTCACCGTGCAAGGACTCTAATCCAAAAACATGTCTAAGGAATTCATACTATCTGAAATAATAAACATCAATGTCTGGAATGAAAATAAACATTAGATAAAGGAAGATCTTCGGGCGGCCTGGCACGGATAGAAGCTCACCTTCAATCTGTCAGCAAGTGGCCTCAAGCTAAATGTGAGGTCGAGTAGCAGTCTTTGGATCACAATCTGCACTCAAAAGAATGCAACAAGGTAGTATCAGTATAAACACTATGTACCCATAGATATCATAAGCCGACTAAGATTATTATTATGCACGAATCATAAAATCAACAAAATAGAAAAACCAGTCAACAACACATAATCAGATAGCTCACACCCAGTCAACCAATGATATTAACAAATCAAGTCAACCAAAGATATTAACAATCAAGTCAACGAAAATAAGAAATGGAATAGACCTCCCAACAACATTCTCGCTTACTCAGCCGCTGATCACTGATGAACATACATGCTAATTGGTATCTTTGCCCAATAGCCATGACCTGCAGGGGACCTATGGTATTCATGTACCACTCATTTCGGAACGAAGCTCGGACCACGAGCCCATAATCTGGGTCACATCCTCACCCCCTGTCAAATGTGCCCATAATCTGGGTCACATCCTCACCCCCTGTCAAATGTGCCTTATATATATATATATATATATATATTGTCACATCACTTTCAGTGATCGATTATCAAGTATTATCTCTTTCTCATCAAGAAGATCATATGAACTTCTCACCACAATTGTCATCAAAATATAGATCACAACACATCGAATAATGGCATTAAGTCCACATTATCACTCAATCTATAGCATATAGGAATTCCAACTACACATTATGCCCGAAGACTAGACATGCTTTCTCCTATCAATCTCATAACGCATACAATCAACTAATCAAAGTCTGACTCAAGTAGACTGTAACCTACCTCAACTGCCGAGCTGGAATAATGCGAATCACTCCGCTATAGCCTTTCCCTTCCGTAATGCCTTGGAACGCTCAACGTCTAGCAATTAAGATGCTAAACAAGTCACAATCACTCTAGTCAATAATATCAATTCAATGAACACCCTTCCGCCTTACCCTTTTCTAATGGGTGAATGCTTACTAGGTGTATATCATCCTAACACTGGCCTTAGCAACCATAAACTATCAATTCATAAAGTCATTCATTCATCTCTTACAAGCAATTTCTATGGTCAAGCTATCATCTTTATGAAACCCTAAGTCTCAATTAACTTAGTTCATATCTCTAATGGTTCAATTCTTGATTAGAAAGTGATAACCCAAGCCTTTAGATGCTAATCACACAATAGTATTCCTAACCCACCAACTATTGAAGGTCTATCAAGTTCTAGGGTTTCTAGTCTCAGTTCACCATTGTAGACCCATAAGAATGATGATAATCTTAAAGATGAAAGCGTAATGAAGGAAGGAATGATTGAGACTTACCTCCCAAGAATATTCTTGCCCTAGCATCAGAATTTCTACCTAGGTACTCCTTGGGAACTATTTTGGAGTTTTATGAATAAAGAATTTTGAACTAAGTGTTTAAAAATCAAAATTCTATCCCCGTCGATCGCTGCGGCGGTCATTCTGTCGCTGCAGTGGTCTCGCTATAGCGGGCAAAGGCCCGCTGTAGCGGACCTAGACAAAATGCTTACCTCCGCTGTGGTGAGTACGGTCCCGCTATAGGGCAAGCGCTATAGCAGTCCAGTGTCCGCCATAGCGGACACCTCCAATTCCCCTCTATCCATGGCGGCGAGAGATATACCGCTGTAGCAGTCCCACCGCAGCGGTGCCACTGGACCAGTGAGCTCGCTAATTTCCACAGTTTTTCACTCTACCACACTACACTTCATCCGAGGCCTTACAAACACAAACAAAGCATGCACATTATTGTAAAAACACCATACGGACTCACCCGTGGCCTCGGAATCCCCAACGGAGGTTTAATTTCCTATGTCACCACCAAAATGGACTCAACAAAACCGAACAATAATCACAAACAAGCCAAGGTTTTAGTTCTTAGACTTCTACATTCGAGTTTCTATCAGCTTGCTCTACCCTTGGGAGGGTTCTATTTGATAGAGTGATCCTTGATTTTCTATAACGACCGGGTGGGTCGTTACAATTAATTGTCTATGTACAGATTGAATAAGATTTTAATGTTGGCTTACTTTCAAATATTTCTGACTTTGTTTGCAAGGTTCATCTTTCTTTGTTCTACATTCCAACATGGAATTTTCTCAAAATAAACTCGCCATAACCAAAGGATTCCGTCATTACCAATGTAATGCATGGAAAAGAGCAGTGCGGCATAAATCCACCATAATCAAAATTAGCACCGATAAAAAGAAAATAGAACCCAAGTAATAATACCCTTTTGAAGTTCAAATCTCAGTTTGTTCTAAAACCGTTTTGCTCCTTCATCGCTCTGTTTAAGCTTTTCTCCTCTTTTTTTTCCGTCTCTCTAGCCATTAGCTTTTATTTGATTTTATATTTATCGATTTGCTCTTTAGTTTTGTGGTTTGTTATACCTGTGAGTTTGGGCTCCTGACAATCATGCTGCACTTAGTCATCTTTAAATTTAGTTCTTTGCTATGCAAGCGTTAATGGGTTATTCAACCATCATTTCCTTAACCATAAAGAAATATTTGTTTATTGTTGCATCACATAGAAGCATAGCCTTCTTTTTATGCTGATAATCAATGAGACTTTGGGATAAAACATACCTAGTGTAGTCCCACAAAGTGGGGTTTGAGGAGGGTAGAGTGTACACAGGCGCACCCCTACCTTGGGAGATACAGAGGCTGCTTCCGAAAGACCCTCGGCTCTAAATAACATGTTTAAGAATATTTTCCTCATTTCAAATGGGTTCTCTAAATTTATTTATGTAAGATGTTAGAATGTTAACTTTAGGTTTAGATTCTGTTGATTTTAATTGAACAGATCCTTCATAATTTTTAGTTGGGGTTTTCCATTTCTTTAACTCTACATGAAGTGTGAATTTTATTTTCTAATAGTATTTGGTTGTCCTGTGATTCTGTGATGGTGCTTTATAACTCAGATTTAGGTATTAGCAATTAGAAAACCTGAAAGACAACACCCAAACACTTCCTCAGATAATATCAAACACATCCAGGTATATAACAGAAGCCGACAAGGCTGCGTTTCAAATTTATAAAATTTTTAAAAAAATTTCGGCAGAGTTTCCTTTGTTTTACGGACTATCCAAAATAACCCTGCACGCAGGAAATACCAACAAAGGCCACACAGGGCCAACAAAATAACATATATATACATATGCGGGCCGACAAGGCTATCGAATGGCGCAACGGCCCAAAACATACACAACTGCAAGCCGACAACACAACATGGGATCGCCCCAAACACAACATATACAAACACACACGTACGTAATGGCCATAACCCACAAACATGTCCACGTACTCTCAACGGACAAACGTAATCATATGACGGGATTGTGGCCCCGCCGTACCCACGAACAAATATATACAAATGCAACGAACGAATATATACCAAAATATGGCTCCGAATAATGTGGGAGCACTCCAAATAGCAGCAAAGAAGAGGGTGTCCTAAACGGGTGGATCACCAAATGTGCGTCCGTACCGCGGGCATGAAACGCACCCCCGAAGAAAGGGGTCGCACGAAATATGTACCGAGTATGCAAAGTAGTAAAATGTAGTATAAACCGAGTCAAATCGAAATAGAGGTACGTAAAGTAAATGCATTTCCAAAATATCAAAATGTTACTTAAAAATATAATCATGCATAGGGCACAGAAATATGGTCGCCGCCCGTCGATGGCGCCATAACACAAGATAACACCGTAAAGTTTCAAATCTCCGTATCCCCGTCACATATCATACACAACATATCGCCATACACAAGATAACACCAAATATAGTGGAACCCGGCCCTCGAGCGAGGAGCTCGGTGAACCATAAACACAGCATAACACCGGAGTATATCATAATGCGCACGACAATAGAACCGGCCCGGACTCGACGAAAGATATACGTAATGCACGAGCGGAGTCGTGAGGAATCATATGCATAAAATCATTGTCATAAATCCAAAAGATAAGTAAAATAATCATATTTGAAATCGGAACAACAATTACAACATTTTCTTTCAAAAATTGTCGAAATTACATAAAGGAGCGTTGCGGGGCCCACGGACGAGTGGAGACCCGAGCTGGGCCCGCCTATGGAAAACATACTCATCTAATATCATACAACCTTCTACGAAAATTTCAAGGCAATCCGAGCTTTTCTGTGAAAGTTATGGGCGTTTGTAGTTTTCGAATCGTTAAAGAATAAACTCAAAAAAAAAAAATCAGCTTTCATGTAACTTTTGCAACTTATAAATTCCAAGGACGTAAGGATCAATGTTTTGTCATATCAACACAAGAATACCAAGGAACAAATGCGAATCATAGACATGCTCGGATTGCGAGAATAGAGTTTCCTCGAGGCTCGTATCATAGCCTATTTTAACTAAGGCATGCCAAAAAGAAAGGTTGCTTTACATACCTCAAACGCTCTCCAATATGATCCAAACTCAAGATAAATCCAACCTACGATTCGGGCTGCCCACGATCTATAAACAAGTCATAAAATGCCAAACATTAGCTAAAGACTTTTTGGGCATTAAATTCCAAATTTGCCCTTAATTCTACAGTAAATTTGGGCAAAGCATTTCCCCGTAAATAGGCTACCCCGAGAATTTAACTCGGCCAAATCAATCAACAACAACAACAATAACCAACCTAGCAACATCAACAACCAATCCGAAAGGCAATACAACAATAATAGCTCTCTTTTCCATCATTCAACAACATTCATAAATTCAATTCGACGACTTACCTTCAAGCCAACATCGACGCTTATACATTCACATACTAACCCGAACCCATACCAACAATATTTAAAGACATTCTAAGCAATTCATACAACATTTCCAACAATCCAAATTTTTCTCCAATTCAGCCGAATTCAGCCCCCAAACCCGAGAACCTCACTTAACCCATTCCTCATTTTCAAATCATGATTTGCATCCACAATTCACATTCTAACAATGCTATTCTCATCAATATACAATTTACATTAAATGTACAATAATCTCCAATTCAGTCCGCAACAATCACAATATCAATTTGAGTCAATAAACATTCATTTCCAACATAGAATTCATAACGACGACGACTAAAACATTAAGCGATATCAATTCGTTCATTGTCATATAATGTGACCCATTTTCGACCAACACTACACATACATATATGGATAATTCTCAATCGTTCTTCACCTTACAATGATCATAATATACTAACTAGACATTAATTCATAGTTTCAACACAACACAACACACACACACACATACTTACACGGCTCAAACACACACACACAACTCACTTCCAACATACCATATTTCATGATTTTCATCCATTTTAACATACTACAACATACATACAACCTTTATAACACACAAAACATAATCAAATCTTACCTTTTCTCTTCAACTTCCACAATAGGCTAGGGTTTCCAAAGATGAAAATAGCGGGTTGATCGCTCCAACGACACTTCCACGCTACTTAGGGACCTCAAAATAGTGGGTTTGCATCAATCAAAATAATTTTAGAAGAGCTTAGAAATGGAGTTGATTTTTCTTGGTTGGCCGAGAGCCTCTTTTGAGGTGTTCTTCAACTTTTTTTTTTTTTTTTTCTAAGTGTTAAATGAATGAATGAAACTGAAGTGGTCATCTTTTAACAATGCAAGACTTGCACAAGTCCCTTGGCCCACATTAATGTGTTGTTCCAATTAAAATTGAACACAAAATTGTGTGGGCCAACCCCACACTCACACGGCCAACCATGGAAAAATGGATGACTTTTTTCAACTTCCAATTTTATCACTTTTGGTCCCAAATTTTCCTAATTGTTCCATACCAACAAATTCATGCACAACTTATATCTCAAAATAAAATCGAAGGTCAAAAATCCCGACTTTGTATCCCGAAATAGTTTTGTCCTTAACTTATCATAATTAATCCGGATTGTTCCAATGTACAAAAATACGGGTTCTAACATCCTCCCCCCTTTAGAACATTCGTCCTCGAATGTTAGATTAACCTTACGGGTCATACAAACAATATGGGGGAGTTTTCTTTTCAACTATCACAACAATACATTCACTAAAGGATAATTCATTTATCAAACAACATAGTCAAGTAGAGGATTGGATTACCTGTAGGCTCTGAAAATAAATGAGGATACTTTTTCTTCATCTGCTCCTCGCCTTCCCTGTGTCACTTCCTCTCGGTTATTATTCCGCCACAAAGACTTTAACGAAGCCATATCTTTGTTCCGCAACTTTCTTACTCCGACGATCCAATATGGCTATAGGCTGCTCCTCATAAGATAGCTCCTCTGTGACCTGGATATCATCTACAGGAAATACTCTGGAAGGGTCACCAATACATTTACGAAGCATAGAAACATGAAATACGGGGTGTACCGCTCCCAAATCAGCTGGCAGATCTAACTCATAGGCAACCTTGCCTATTTTACGAACAATCTGGTAAGGTCCAATATATCTCGGACTGAGCTTCCCTTTCTTGCCGAATCTCATAACACCTTTCATAGGTGACACTTTCAGGAAGACCCAATCGCCAACCGAAACTCCAAAGGTCGACGGCGATTATCTGCATATGATTTCGTCGACTCGGGGCCGCCAACAATCTCTCTCGAATAAGTTTCACCTTATCCACCGCCCGCCGGACCACATCCGGGCCAATCAACTCGCCTCCCCAACATCAAACCAACCGATCGGTGACCTACACTTTTCGCCATACAATGCCTCATAAGGTGCCATCCGAATACCGGAGTGGTAGTCGTTATTATAAGCAAATTCAACAAGCGGCAAATGATCATCCCGCCTACCTCTCGAAATCAATAACACAGCCCGCAACATATCTTCCAATGTCCGAATAGTGCGCTCGGCCCGTCCGTCGACCGGGGATGGAATGCCGTACCGAGACTCACCCGCGTCCCCAATCCCGCCCGAAACGATCTCCGTAAATTAGCCGTGAACCGGGCACCCTCGTCGGAGATAATAGATATAGGAACTCCATGAAGTCGCACAATCTCCTTAATATAAAGCCCGGCATAATCCTCACCGAGTAGGTAGTCCGACCGGAAGAAAATGGGCCGATTTCGTCACCGATCAACAATAACCCAAATGGAATCATACCTCCGTGGAGTGCGAGGTAAACCCGTAATAAAATCCATATTAATGATCTCCCACTTCCACGTCGGTATCTCCATCTCCTGCAATAGCCCACCGGGCTTCTGGTGCTCAATCTTAACCTGCTGGCAATTCGGACACCGAGCGACGAACTCGCTATATCTCTTTTCATACCATCCCACCAATATAAGCATCCGAGATCATGGTACATCTTCGTCGACCCCGGGTGAACGAATATATCGGGCATAATGTGCCTCGCCCATAACCCGTCGCCGCAACCCCGCAACGTCGTGTACACACATCGCCCCCGTGAAATAACACTCCATCGGTGTGAAATCTCAAACGGAGTCTTCTCCGTGCCGGGCCGCATCTCCGTACCGTGCCAAAATAGGATCCTCATACCGATGCCGCTTAATATCTTCTCGTAATAGAGGATTCAAGAATACCTCGAACGTAAACCCCAACATCTCCGTAATCGCCCAAACGAACTCCAAGACTAGCCAACCGATGAATATCACGAACCATTTCTTTCCTCTCTGATGGCACGTCTGCTAGGCTACCCATAGACTTGCGACTAAGTGCATCCGCCACAACATTAGCTTTCCCGGATGGTAGAGAATATCAACATCATAATCTTTTAACAACTCTAACCACCTCCTCTCGTCGCAAGTTCACCTCCTTTGCTTAAAGATGTACCGGAGGCTCTTATGATCTGTATAAATATCAACGTGAACACCATATAAATAATGTCTCCACATCTTCAAAGCATGAATAACCGCGGCCAGCTCCAAATCGTGAGTAGGATAATTCTTTTCATGTTTTCTGAGCTGCCGAGAAGCATAAGCTATCACCCCCGCCGTGCCGCATCAACACACACCCCAAACCAATACCGAGGCATCACAATAAATCACATACCCATCCGGACCCTCGGGAAGAGTCGGACCGGAGCCGTAGTCAACTTCTCTTTCAAAGAATCGGAAGCTACGCTCGCAAGCATCCGACCACCGAAACTTAGCTCCCTTCTTCCGAGTCGCCTTGTCAAAGGCGCCGAAATCGAAGCAAATTTCTCTACGAATCTCCCGTAATAACCGGCCAATCCCGTAAAAGCTACGCACCTCAGTCGGCGTCGTAGGTCGAGGCCAATTCTTTACGGCCTCAATCTTCTGGGTATCCACCCGACTCCATCAGCCCCAATAATATGTCCCAGAAATGCCACTGAAGATAACCAGAATTCACATTTAGAAAATTTAGCATATAATTTCTGGTGCCGAAGTGTGCCAAGTACCGTCCTCAAATGGTCTGCATGCTCTGCTTTTGACCGAGAATAAACCATAATATCATCGATAAATACGATCACAAACATATCCAAGAACGGTCTGAATACCCGATTCATCGTGTCCATAAATACCGCCGGGGCATTTGTCGCCCAAAAGACATCACTCGAATTCATAGTGCCCATATCGGGTCCCGAATGCTGTCTTGGGAATATCACCTCTCGTACCCGTACTCGATGATAGCTCGACCGCAGTCTATCTTCGAGAAACACCGGCACCCCGCAACCGATCAAACAAATCATCAATCCCGGGGAGGGGATATTTATTCTTGATGGTTACCTTATTCACCGCCGTAATCAATGCACATCCGCAGATCCATCCTTCTTTCTCACAAATAATACCGGCGCTCCCTGTGGTGATGTATCGGGCCTAATAAAGCCCTTCTCTAATAAATCTCTCACCGCTCTTTCAATTCTTTCAATTCTCGCAGTGCCATTCCGTACGGAGGAATAGAGATAGGCCGAGTATCCGGCAACAAATCAATAGCAAACTCTATCTCCCGCTCGGGGGAAGACCCGGAAGCTCATCCGGGAATACATCTAAGAACTCATTAACCACCGGGACCGATCGAAGAATCGGTGCCTCTCGCTCTAAATCATGAACACGGACCGATGATAAATATACCCTTTTCGATCATTTTTCTTGCCTTGAGGTATGAAATAAACTTACCCCTCGGCGATGCTGTATTACCTGCCCATTCTATAACTGGTTCCCCTGGAAACTGGAAACGGACTATCTTCTTTTGACAATCAACATTAGCATAACAAGAAGCTAGCCAATCCATACCCATAATCACATCGAACTCACCATATCTAACTCTACCAAATCGGCCTTAGTGCAAATGCCACGTATAATCACCGAACAATCTCTATAAATCGACCGGCTATAACGTAATCCCCTATCGGTGTAGCTACCTCAAAAGGCTCTATCGACTCGCATTCTATCCCAATTTTATTAGCAACAAGGGGAGAAATATATGATAATGTAGAACCGGATCAATCGCTGCATACACATCTCGAGAGAAAACCAAGAATATACCCGTGACGACATTAGGCGACGCCTCCCGGTCCTGTCGGCTGGCTAATGCATAAATGCGGTTCGAAGGACCGCTAGAACCAGGAACTCCACCACGACCCCTGCCTCGGCCCGCTGATGCTGGTGTACCTCGCCCCGCAGGGCGCATAGCTACCGAGGATGAAGATGAACCACCGGCTGATCCGGTAGACTGAGCTGAACTGCCTGTACCACCCCTAACTGGACAGTCTCTCATCTGATGGCCCTGACGGCCGCAAGTAAAGCACGCACCCGTGGCGCGAAAGCACTCTCCAGGGTGCCGTCTCCCACAGGGGAACACGGAGGTCCGGGTGGTCTCATCCGACCGCCGGGAGCCTCTCGTCCAACCGTGAGCCTCGAAAACCCGGAGCTCGGCCTCGCCCCCGAATAACCTCGCACCCTCTCGATCTCCCGCCGGAAAACCGCGGGGGTGTGCCCCGTGCCGACCGGGGAGGATATCTCGCTCGCCGCCGCCGAGGCCGCTCGCCTCGAAAATCCCCAGAATACCCCGACGATCTAGCCCTCTTGGGCTGACCCCTGTCATCAACCCTATCAGGCTGGCGCCCTCTGCGTCTGTCCTCCATGCCCTGGGCGTGGGCCTGTATACGGGCAATATCCATACCGGTCTGGGCCGCCATCACCAAGCAGCTATCAACAAAGTACTGGTCCAGCCCCACTATATATCGATGCATCCGGTCAGTCATGTCAGCAACATATGTAGGCGCATATCTCGCCAGCGAATCGAACTCTAGACTGTACTCCCGAACTGGTCTGCCCCTCTGCTTTAACAGCAGAATCTGTCCACCCGGCTCGCCGTGCCTCGGAGGCAGAAAATGGGCCGAGAAGGCCTCTCGTAAACTCGCCCCATACGGCCGGGAGGGGCACCCTCGCCTCTCGGGACGCATCCACGACTCATACCGTTAGTCGCTACATCGTGCAACCGGTATGACGCCATCTCAACCGACTCGTCTCGGAAGCACTAATCAACCGCAGGTACGCCGCATCCGCCGGATGAACTCACGAGGGTCCTCTCGCGGGCTTTGACCCGAAGAACTCGGTGGCCCACAAAGTAGAAAATCACGGCCCCGTGACCGCCGCGCCCGTCCGCACGATCCTCCCCTCGCTCCCCGTCCGGGGACCCCGCCCGCTACCAACCGAGTCAACAACCGTATCGCCTCTCGTAGGGTCCCATCATCCGCCCCCGGGCCGGGGGCCGGAGGCTGTGTACCGGTGCCGCGGAGCCGGCGGTGGAGCCGCCCCCGTGCCGCACTCGTGGTCGCTCCAAATCCCTCCGATACGGCGGCGGCGTAATCCAACTAGCCGTCGGAGGCACAATATCCGCTCAATCCGAGCACGAGCCCTAGTAGTCACCCGGCTCGGCCGGTCTCACCGCCGCCGTAGACTTGCCCTTCGGGCGCCGTGGCCTTCCTCGGAGGCATCGCCGAAAACAGAACATTTCGTCGAAAGAGTCATCCCGATAACACAGCCTCTATCGCACGATCTAAGATCGAAGAAAAGACAACATCCTAAATGTCCCGTAGCCTCCCGTTTATAGATGTGGTGCACAACACACCGATAAACAAGACTCTACTAGACACGTCCGTGGACATTCCGAGGACGAACCGCTCGATACCACTTCGTCACGACCCAACCCCGTAGGCCGTGACTAGTGCCCGATCCGGGCACCCAAACACTTCGGATGATGGTTTATATATATAATATCAAACACATCCAGGTATATAACACGGCTTACAAGGCCGTGTTTCAAATTTATAAAATTTTCGGAAAAAACGTAGTTTCCTTTGTTTTACGGACTATCCAAAATAACCCCCGCAAAAATACCAACAAAGGCCACACAGGGCCAACAAAACAACATATATACATATGCGGGCCGACAAGGCTATCAAATGGCGCAACGGCCCAAAACATACACAAATGCAAGCCGACAAGGCTGCCACGGCGAATGGGATCGCCCCAAACACAACATATACAAACACACCCCGTACGTAATAGGCATAACCCACAAACATGTCCACGACCTCTAAACGGACAAACGAATCATATGACGGGACAAGGCCCCGTCGTACCCCTGAACAAATATATACAAATGCAACGAACGAATATATACCAAAATATGGCTCCGGAACAAGGGGAGCACTCCAAGTAAAAAGAGGGTGTCCTAGACAGGTGGATCACCAAGATGTGTGTCCGTACCGCGGGCATGAAACGCGACCGAAGAAAGAAAGGGGGTCAAGATTTAAATATGTACCGAGTATGCAAAGTAAAATGTAGTATACAAATTCGAGTCACAATCGAAATAGAGGTACGTAAAGTAAATGCATTTCCAAAATATCAAAATGTTACTTTAAAAATATGAATCATGCATAGGGCACAGGAAATATGGTCGCCCGCCTGTCGATGGCGCCATAACACAGCATAACACCAGAAAGTTTCAAATCTCCGTATCCCCGTCACATATCACAACACAACATATCGCCATACACAAGATAACACCAAATATAGTGGAACCCGCCCTCGAGCTCGGAGCTCGGTGAACCATAAACACAACATAACACCGGAGTATATCATAATGCGCACGACACAGAACCGGCCCGGGACTCGGCGAAAGATATAACAGAATGCACGAGCGGAGTCGTGAGGAATCATATGCATAAAATCATTGTCATAAATCCAAAAGATAAGTAAAATAGTCATATTTGAAATCGGAATAATAATTACAACATTTTCTTTCAAAAGTTGTCGAAATTACATAAAGGAAGGTCGCGGGACCCACGGACGGTGTAGACCCGAGCCTGGGCCCGCCTATGGAAAACATACTCATCTAACATCATACAACCTTCTACGAAAATTTCAAGGCAATCCGAGCTTTTTCGTGAAAGTTATGGGCGTTCGTAGTTTTTGAATCGTTAAAGAATAAACCTTAAAAAAAAAAATCAGCTTTCATGTAACTTTTGCAACTTATAAATTCCAAGGACAAAGGGATCAATGTTTTGTCATATCAACACAAGAATACCAAGGAACAAATGCGAATCATAGACATGCTCGGATTGCGAGAATAGAGTTTCCTCGAGGTTCGTATCATAGCCTACTTTAACTAAGGCATGCCAAAAAGAAAGGTTACTTTACATACCTCAAACGCTCTCCAATATGATCCAAACTCAAGCTAAATCCAACCTACGATTCGGGCTGCCCACGATCTATAAACAAGTCATAAAATGCCAAACATTAGCTAAAGACTTTTTGGGCATTAAATTCCAATTTCGCCCTTAATTCTACGTAAATTTGGGCAGCATTTCCCCGTAAATAGGCTACCCCGAGAATTTAACTCGGCCAAATCAATCAACAACAACAACAATAACCAACCTAGCAACATCAACAACCAATCCGAAAGGCAATGCAACAATAATAGCTCTCTTTCCATCATTCAACAACATTCATAAATTCAATTCGACGACTTACATTCAAGCCAACGTCGATACTTATACATTCAAATATTAACCCGAACCCATACCAACAATATTTAAAGACATTCTAAGCAATTCATACAACATTTCCAACAATCCAAATTTTTCCCCAATCCAGCCGAGAGCAGCCCCCAAACCCGAGAACCTCACTTAACCCATTCCTCATTTTCAAATCATGATTTGCATCCACAATTCACATTCTAACAATGCTATTCTCATCAATATACAATTTACATTAAATGTACAATAATCTCCAATTCAGTCCGCAACAATCACAATATCAATTTGAGTCAATAAACATTCATTTCCAACATAGAATTCACAACGACGACGACTAAAACATTAAGCGATATTAATTCGTTCATTGTCATATAATGTGACCCATTTTCGGCTAGCACACCAACATACACATATGGATAATTCTCAATCGTTCTTCACCTTACAATGATCATAATATGCTAACTAGACATTAATTCATCACTTTAATACAACACAACACACACACCCATCACACGGCCAACACCACACACATGGCCTCAACTTCAACATACTTTATTTCATGATTTTCATCCATTTAACATACTACAACATACATACAACCTTTATAAATACAAAACATAATCAATTCTTACCTTTTCTCTTCAATTCCACAATAGGCTAGGGTTTCCAAAGATGAAAACTAGCGGGTTGATCACTCCAACGACACTTCCACGCTACTTAGGGACCTCAAAATAGTGGGTTTGCATCATCAAAATAATTTTAGAAGAACTAGAAATGGGACTTGAATTTTCTCTTGGTTGGCCGAGAGCCTCTTAGGAGGAGTCTTCAACTTTCTTTTTTTTTTTGTCTAAGTGTTAAGTGAGATGAGAATGAGTAGTGGTCATCTTTTAAGTCTCCACATTAGTTGCACAAGTGTATATGGCCCACACCAATGTGTTGTTCCAATTAAAATTGAACACAAAATGGGTGGGCCAACCACCACACTCACACGGCCACACATGGGAATTGGATGATTTTCAACTTCCAATTTTATCACTTTTGGTCCCAAATTTTCCTAATTGTTCCATACCAATAAATTCATGCACAACTTATATCTCAAAATAAAATCGAAGGTCAAAAATCCCGACTTTGTATCCCGAAATATTTTTGTCCTTAACTTATCATAATTAAACCGGATTGTTCCAATGTACAAAAATACGGGATATAACACTTTCACTTGGTCGGGATAACATAGCTGAAAAAGGAGAGGAGAGAAACATAAAATGCTTTGAAGGTAGCAAAACTTCAGTTAAATCTTTTCTTTACCTTTTGCTATTTTGATGCAAATCATTGAATAATGTAAATGTTATAGATCAAATGCTAGGTTTCATTCTACATTTCCCAAATGTAGATTTCTTTTTTCATTTATTTCCACAAATTTGAAATGGTACATATGCTCTGACAATTGATGTGTAACAAATGGTGATGGACTAAGAACGATCGTATGAATTTACTATTTTGCACCATGCTGAATACTTTGGTTGAAGGATAGCATTGAGTACTAGTGGTCTATGTCAGAGTGGAGAGAAAATCTAATAGCATGTTCTATGATATGTAGTTCACAGATCTTTAATGTTCGATTCACGGGTAGTCCCATCCGCTTATTGTGATATAAAAATACCCAAATATGCACAGGAGACGGACGTTCTGGGTGCATATGCGCATGTACACAAGAGCAAGTTTACACGCTACCTGTATATATCAGAACTTCAATATCATTGAAAGAGGACTTGCTAAGCTTCATTTTTCTCATTTCTATTACTCCTTAACTAATTTATTACATATAGAAGTTGTTGAGAGGAAGGAGGTGAAGCAAGTGCACGCCATGTGAATAAGGATGTGGCATAACTTGCTACCGAGCCTGGGCAGCAGGTAAGGATCGTGATATAATTGAATCTGAGTATTCAGTATTCTGATGATTCAATATAGCAGAGGACATTTCTAAGCAAACAAAGATTATTAAGCCTCAAAAGGTATTGGTAGAAAGTGGCTACCAAGTCTCTGCCATTGGTATAAGTCATTTCATGGTTAATGGCGTTAGGAACTTGATAAAAATTTTGGCTCCTGCATTTTGGGCTTGAGCATTACTGTAATATAACCATTTGCAATGTCTACTTCAGAGACATGAGATAATTGCACATTGCATCTTGTACAATGATGGTCTGTCTCATGTTTAATATATTGAATTTGCTTGTTTATATACTATTGGTTATTGTTGTCTATTTAAACTCAAGTATGAATCAGTGTTTGATGTTATCTATTTTATCTACGTAAAGCTGGAATAACACGATCGATATTAGTCAAATGTACATCAGCTCATCTTTTTTGCACTTATACATGAAAATGTCATGCTCAGCTCATGTTAGTATAGATTATAGAGACACTTGGCTTAATGTAGTTAACTGTTTATGTTTTATTGTTACAGTAAAAAAATTACATCTAAACCAAGCATGTTGGGGCCGTGCTTCACGGGCCATGGTTCATGTAAGAGGACAAGGCCTATATCTGTCTCCGCCTACTATCCTAGCAAGAATGTTGCTAGGAACAATGTTAATGAAATTATCCTTGTAAGAATATCTGCAAAGGAAAGAGGTTTAAGGATTGATGGCAATGAGGAGGAAGTAAAAGATTGGGGACGCATCGACACCATGTGACTATCAAGTGAAGGCTGGTTCTGAAAACGAAACCTTTCAGCCAATAAGTGAAGGGTGTCTGCTTATGGAGGTGGCAAGGTTCTGGTGATGAAGATGTCGTGGTTAGTTGCTACTCTAATGACTAATATTATGGCATCTTCCCCATGTCAATCGTTTTAAATATATGACATCTGCTTGGATCAATCATATTAGCATATAAGCTTGTGCAATTCTAATTTTATGCTTTTCCATCTTTTACTTTTTTGTTTTTTTTCTTCTTTACTTGCATTCTCATCACCAAATGACTATGCAAAGTATCTAAAAATTCACAATTATTCATAAACATAAAATGTTGGGCTCGTTGCCCAACTAGTACATATCTAAGAAAATAACTAATTTAGTAAAAGGTATGGTTACCTTTAACATTAACCAATAAGTTCCTTGAAGATGATCAAAACATGCACACTCATATTCAGTCGCGCTTGTGCTTGAAAAATGAAAATTCAAAATATATATATATATATATATATATATATATATATATATATATATATATATATATATATATATATACCTATAATGGCTTTAAGCTTTACTATAGTAATAGTGTAATTTTCTTATATCATCATATTAAATTAGCCTACTTAATTTCCAAATTAGCAAATCATGTTGACAGTACATAATATTAAATAAAAATTTCTGAAAAGCAGAATACATATAAAAAACTCAAATAATATGAAAATTGAAGGAAAATTCCTCTCTCACTAACAAACAAGAAAATTAAATATTTTACATACCTGCAACAGATGCTGATGAGCAGCACAAACCAATTTTTTTTTTTTAAGAGGGACAATAATAACATTAATGAATAATGAAATGATATACACTTGTGCATGTTATAACGTGATAAAAGGGATATCAAAAGATTATACGTTGAGAAGATAAAAGGTCAAAGATTAAAACTAAGAGATGAAACGACTTTATGTTCTGAACTTATTATCAGTCCTTTTAAATAAAGCAGAACTGAAGACAACTTATAATTGAAGAACCATTCTGGAAACGGAAAAAGGCACGGCTATTAATCACATTTATTGTAGTTATTATTTATAACATTTATACTTTTTGATGGTGAAGGGTAAAGGGGTGGATGTTTGTCTTTGTTCTAATTATTATTATTTTATTAGAATGCATAATTACATTTCTGCACAAAAAATTATTTGAAGCAATACTAAATTGAAGGGTGTTATGGTCACTCAACTTTTAATGGGCATAGTAGTAATTCAACTTTTCACTTTGAGGCTTCTGTAATTTCACCTAGAAAAATTGATCGGTGAAAAGCAAAAAGAATGAACAATTGAACAAATGAATATTACACTATAGAAAAAAAGAAAGAAAGAGGGGAAAAAGGGCTATAATAGGTGAAAATCGAGAAGAAAAGGGCCTATGATATGAAAGAGTATTGGGATGTTGGCAAAGAAAGAAAAAACTATGGGCAAAGGAGAAACTGGTGTGACTTTGAACAAATTTTGGTTTACTATAATGTAACTAAAGAAGGCCCCATTATTTCTAAATTAGAGGTTCCCCTAACTTTATTTCAATTTTGCACTTTTAGTCTTTCAAATATGATGGATTATGCTTTTGGTCCTTGATAAATTTTTATATTAAATATATTCAATTTGAATTAATTAATAAATATGTATATATGTATATTATTTCTTTATTTATAAATTTCATGAATTAAATAAATTATTATACCCTCCATCCCAATTCATGTAACAGTCTTTCCTTTTTTTTTTTGTCATTTGTCTATGTATATGTTTCATATTTATAATGGAACCACCATGAGGAACGCAGGATGTATTTTGAGGTACCATTCCATCAATGTAAGGACCAGGCCAATCGTATCTAAGTATAACGAGTTATGGTCAGGCAACGGAAAGTCGCAGGGAATCCGCGATAAGGATATGCGCCGCGCATCATGATATTCGTCGCATATATGATATGCATCGCATATCGAGACGCAGACATCCACTCAGAATTTCCCAACTTTCTGTTTTCATTATGTGTTACCATGTGCGTCCGCATAAGGTGATATGCGATGCATATGGTATTATGCGTCGCATTTCAGAACTCAAAAGTCGTTCATGATTTACCGGCCCACTGTTTTGGATATACGACCACATAAGGGAATATGCATCGCAGATCCTGACGCAGACGACCCCAGTTATTTTCTTTAAAGACGCATTTTTTTCGAAATTTTATTTCATATTTTAGTCTTCCCAAGCCCTAGCACGACTTTGCTTTCCTCTCCTCATTCTCCTACATCATGGTAAGTCACTCCTAAGTATTTCAAGTGAATTCTAACATACACACATGAATTCTAAGTAGAAATCCTTTGTCTATAACCTAGGGTTTTCAAGAACACAAATCTGAAGGTTCAAGGTTCAAGCTTTTGGGATTCTTCTCCAAGTTCAGACCCTTATTACAAGTTTTGGAGAGGTTAAGGTATGTAAAGCTTCCATCTACATGTGGGAACATCATTGTTATTCCCCACGCCACGTTCATCCATGAAAATACGAGATTCCACAAACCTAGGGTTTCCATTCTGATTCATGATGACCCTAATATACATGTATCATGCTATACCATGTTTATATTGCTAATTCGTTATTGTATTCTTGATATTCCATTTTTGGTTATTGGGAATCCGATCGTAATCCATGAACACACATATTTCGCATTCCATGGGTCTTAAATGCTAGTTATGTGTTATATCCCGCATTTTTGTACATTGGGACCATCCGGATTAACTATGATAAGTTAGGGTCCAAACCATTCCGGGATGCAAAGTCGAGACTTTTGACCTTCGATTTTATTTTAAGAAATGAGTTGTGCATGAATTTGTTGGCATGGAACAATTAGGAAGATTTGGGACCAAAAGTGATATAATTGGAAGTTGCAAATCATACAATTTTTGGCCCTTAGCCGTGTAGAATTGGTGGTGCCCACTCATTTTGTGTTCAATTTTTATTGCTCCAACACATGGGCGCTGGCCAAGGACACTTGGGCACTTCATATAATAGCACAAAGATGACTTCTAATTCATTCATCTCATTTCCAACACTTAGAAAAAAAAGAGCAAGAAGCGAAGAACAAAGGAGGCTCCCACCAACCCCCATAAATTTGAAGTTCAATTCTAGCCACTCCAAAAATATTTATTTGGTGCTAATCCACCACCTGATGTCCCTAAGTAGCGTGGAAGTGTTGTTCTAAGTCATCCAACCGCTAGTTTTCATTATTGCAAACCCTAGCCTATTGATCAAGGAAGAAAGGTAAGATTTGATCTTGTTTTTATGTGTTATAAAGGTTTTATGCATGTTGTAGTATGTTAAAATGGATGAAAATCATGAAATATAGTATGTTGGAGTTGAGGCCATGTGTGTGAGATTTAGCCGTGTGTAAGTGTGTGCGTGGTTCATGGTCAAGCAATGAATTAATGTCTAGTTAGTATGTTGTGATTGTTGGGTGAGTTAGAAGGAATGAATGACAATCATCTATATATGGTTGTAGGAGGTGTTGGCCGAATGTAGGCCATTTATGTAACAAGAAATGAATCAATATCGCTTTTTAATGTTTTAGTTGTTGTCGTTATGAATTCCATGATGGAACGAGAGTTTAATGACTCAAATTGATGTGGTAATTGTTGCGGACTGATTTGGAGGTACAGCCGTACATTAATGTAATTTGTATATTGATGATAATAGTATTGTTAGAATGTGAATTGTTGGTGCAAATCATGATTTGGAAATGAGGAATGTGTTATAGTTGAGGTTTTGTTTGGCAGCTGGCCAAAGTAGGGAGCATCATTTGGGATGTTTGAAATGTTTTATGAATTTTTCTGGAATGTCTTTGAATATTGTTGGTATGGGTTCGGGTTATTGTTCGAATGTATAAGCGTTGATGTTGGCTTGAAGGTGCCGTTAAATTGAATATATTGAAAGTTGTTGAATGATGGAAAAGAGAGTTATTACTGTTGTATTGCCTTTCGGATTGATTATTAACGTTGCTAGGTTGGTTGTTGATGTTGTTGTTGTTGATTTGGCCGAGTTAAATTCTCAGAGTTGTCATTTATATAGAAAATGTCACCAAATTTCTGTAGAATTAAGGGCTAAATTGGAATTATATGCCCAAATGTCTATAGCTAATGTTTGCCATATTATGACTTAATTGTAGATCTTGGGTAGCCCGAGACGTAGGTTGGAATTATCTTGAGTTTGGATTAGCGTTGAGAGCGATCAAGGTATGTAAAGCGCAACCCTTCCTTCCTTTGGCATGCCTTAGTCGTAAATAGGCTATGATACGAGCTCTCGAGGAAAATCTACTCTCGCGATCCGACCATGTCCGTGATTATTATTTGTTTCGGTCTTCGTATGCATGATATAATGAAATATGGACAATTTATGTCTTTTGTATGAACAAGTTCCAAAAAGTTTGGTTTTTAAAAGAGTTTTTGTTCTTAAATGAATGACTCGAAAGCTACGAAAGTCCGTAACTTTCACGTACGTAACCGGATCGCCTCGATATGCTCAAAAATGATTCCATGATGTATGATGATTATGTTTTCCATAGGCGGGCCCGGCTCGGGTCGACACCCGTTCGTGGGTCCCGCGACTTTCCTTATGTACTTTTGACGACCTTTGAAAGAATATGATATGAGTATGATCCCGATTTCAAGTACGATTAGTTACTTACCTTTTGAGTCTATGATAATGATCTCACGCATATGATTTTGATACATAACTATGGTTTCTGAAGTTCGGGTTGATATGTTCCCGAGTGGTGTTCGAAAGAAAATTTGATTTGACTATTGCCTTGGGTTTTTAAAAAAAGTTCGTTCGACATTCATTGAGTCCAAGATAAAATTTTTAAACCCCACAAGTAGCATAGATCCGACACGACCACAATTTCTGGGAACGAATGTTTTCGAAGATTTTTTCCAAGGAATTTGACGACCTTTTTTAGCTTTTTAAAAGATATTTCCCGATTATGTTTTGGCCGTGATATGATTTGGGATATGGTTTTTCACTTTCCCCGTGCGAGCCAGATCTTTTCACCGGCCCCGGCCCGGCATGATTTGGGAGATTTTCAAGTGACCCCCCCGGCCCCCATTGAGGCCGGGGGATGTTATATGATAGATTATGATAGATGATAGGGGAGGTGGCCGGGTGGAAGATGACTTATTCACGGCCCCCGGGGCCGGCACGTTATATGAAGATATGAGATTTTATTTACCCGCCCTCACAGAGGGCCCAATTTATATCTAGGATGTACAGATATTTTTTTCCACTGTTTCTCCTTGAGAGTCAATATGAAAGGATACGATGATTTAGTTTTAAAAGGGAATGTTACGATTTTTTTTATTGTGCACGTTTCCCCCTCTTTTGGGTTTTTTTATGGTATTCCAGCTTTTCCCGGGAATTTTCGACGACCCCCTTTTTTGGGGGCTTTCCGCCGAGTATAGATTTTGGGGGTCCACCGGCGAGGATTTCCCCTGCGAGGTCCCCTTTTTCCCCAGCCACATTTTGGTATACACTCGTCCGGCCGTATATATTTGTTTGGGGACGGGAGCCCGTTCGCCAAATTTCGTTTTTCCAAGGTCCGTAGACGTGGGGGGTTAGCCCATTCGCGGTGTTTTTTTTGTTAAGTTCGGGGGGATCCCATTTTGGGGGGGGTTGCCCCTTTTGCCCGTTATTTTTCAGCCCTTGTTTTCGCCGATAATATATATATATATGGCCCTGTTGGAAAAGTTTTGGGGCCCGGGGGGACCGATATTTTTTTTCCATGCCCCCGTTGCGACTGATTTTGACCTGCTTGGGGGCCCACCCGGCCAGTCACGGCCACGGGGTCGGGGCGGGGTGGGACAGGGGTCTCCCCGAATTCCCCGGTCCGGGGAAAAAAAGGGGTTTTCCGGGCGGCACCACATCTATAAACGAGGCCGGGGATTTTGGTTTTTCTTTTCCTTTTGATCCAGATCGGGGATGAGCCCGGGTTTTCGTGACCTTCCCCCCACGAATTGTTATGATTTCGGGGTGCCTCCGGGGCCCGCCTGGGGCGCCCCCCAAGGGGGGGGACAAGCCCAGCCCCGGGGGCCCCTAGGTCGGCCCGAGGCCGTATTGTGCCTCCGACGGGAGCCCCCGCTACGCCGCCCCACAGGATTTTGGGCGGCCCACCCTGGGGGGGGCGGTCCCCCGCCCCCCCCGGCGGGCCGCACCGTACCCAGCCCCCCCGGGGGGGGGGAGGGACCCCGGGGAGGGGGCCCCGTTTTACCCCGGGGGGGGCGGGGGTCCACGGGGAGGGGGGAATCGCGCCCGCGATAGTCGAGGGGCCCCTGATTTTCCTTTGGGGCCACCCAGCGGGGCAAAGCCCCGGGACCCCAGAGTTCTTCGAAGGAGCTCCCGCGATGATTAGTGCTTTTCCCAACGGTCCGGGGCGGCCCCAACCGGGCACGACGGCCAACCGGGGAGCGCGGAGCCGGCCCGTAGGCAGGTGCCCCCCCGCCGAGGGGCAGGCCCGGAGGGCCCCCCGGCCCTTTTTTCGCTCCCGGGGGAGGGGGGCGGCATTCCCCGCCGGGGCCGGGGCGGTCCCTCCGGGGGCCGAGAGTTCGAGGGGGGCCCAAGCGCCCCCATAGTACCGACAACCGACCGAAGCACCGAATAAAAGGGGGGCCGCTTGACCCGGGGGGGCGGCCCCCGATAGGATAGCCCCAACCCCACGCCCGGTAGGAGGACCGACGCAGGCGCCCACCGATAGGTGAGACGGGGCCCCCAGGCAGATCATCGGGCACATGGGGTTTTCGACAGGCCCCCCCAGGAAGCGAATCCTCCCCCCCGACGGGCACACCCCCATGTTCACCCCAGAGATCGAGGGGGCGAATTTTAGGCCGGCAGCTCTGGGACATTTTAA
>NW_026719839.1:0-10734 GCF_029784015.1 Lycium ferocissimum
TCGTAGGAGTTTGTATGATATAGAATGATTATGTTTTTCATAGGCGGGCTCAGTTCGGGTCTATACTCGTCCGTGGGTCCCGCGACGCCCTTTTATGTGAATTCGATAACTTTGAAACAAAAAGTAATTATTATTTTTCCGATTTCGAATATGACTATTTTACTTATCTTTTGGATTTATGATAATGATTTTACGCATATGATTACTCACTTCTCCGCTCGTGCCTACTATGATATCGTTCGCCGGTTCCGGGGGCGGTTACGTTGTCGTGCGCATTATGATACATTAGGTGTTATGCTATGATTATGGTTCACCGAGCTCCTCGCTCGAGGGCCGGGTTCCACTATGTTTGGCGTTATCTTGTGTTTGACGTTATCTTTGTGTTGTGATGTGTGACGGGGATTCGGAGATTTGAAACTTTACGGTGTTATCTTGTGTTATGGCGCCATCGACGGGCGGGCGACCATATTTCCGTGCCCTATGCATGATTTATATTTTGAAGTAACATTTTGATATTTTGGAAATGCATTTACTTTCGCCCCCTATTTCGATTTGATCTCGGATTGTACATTACATTTTACGTTTTGCGTACTCGGTACATATTTAAATGCGACCCCTTCTTCGGGGGGGGGGGGGGGTTTGCGTTTCATTGTATATATTTGGTCATGGGTACGGCGGGGCCCGTCCCGTCATATGATTCGTCGTACGTTTAGAGGTACGTGGACATGTTTGTGGGTTGTGGCTACTTTTGTACGGTTGCGTTTGGATATGTTGTGGTTGGGCGATTCGTTTCGCGCGCGGTATATCGGCCGTATATGTATATATGTTGCTCGTTGGCTCCTGTGTGGCCTTTGTTGGTATTTTACGTCAGGAGTGGGGTTATTTTGGATAGTCGGTAAAACAAAGGAAACTCGCCGAAATTTTTATGGAATACGTATAAATTTGGAACACGGTCTTATCATTTCCTCGTATATACTTGGATGCGTTTGATATAATTTGTGATAGCGTTTGATAGGTGTGTTTGGGTGCCCAGATCGGGCACTAGTCACGGCCTACGGGGTTGGGTCGTGACAGTTTGGGGACTCAGGTGAGCCTTAGTACGGTGTTTCACCCACAGATGGATGGGCAAGCCGAACGTACCATTCGGACTCTTGAGGATATGCTACGGGCATGTGTATTGGATTTTGGAGGTAGTTGGGATGATCACTTACCACTTATTGAATTTTCTTATAACAATAATTATCATTCTAGCATCCAAATGGCCCCGTATGAGGCTTTATATGGGCGAAAGTGTAGATCTCCAATTGGGTGGTTCGAAGTAGGAGAGATCAAATTGATAGGACCAGACTTGATCTAGCAAGCTATAGAGAAAGTCAAGCTTATACAGGATCGATTATTAACAGCTCAGAGTCGTCAGAAATCTTATGCAGATAATCATCGAAGAGACTTAGAGTTCCAAGTGAAAGATTGGGTATTCTTGAAGGTGTCGCCAATGAAGGACCTTATGAGATTTGGCCAAAAGGGCAAGCTTAGTCCCCGGTACATTGGACCTTCTGAGATTGTACGCAAGGTAGGCCAAGTGGCTTATGAATTAGACCTACCTGTGGATTTGGAGTCAGTCCATCCAGTTTTCCATGTATCGATGCTCCGTAAGTGTATTGGAGATCCTTCTAGAATTGTTCTAATAGATGATGTCCAAGTTACTAAACAATTGTCTTATGAAGAAGTCCCCATTTCCATTTTAGATAGGCAAGTACGAAAGCTCAGAACCAAAGAGGTAGCTTCAGTTAAAGTTTTATGGAAGAATAATAATAGAGAGGAAATGACTTGGGACAAGAAGAGGACATGAAGTCAGTACCGCATTTATTTTCACCTTCGAAGAGATTCGGGGAAGAGACGCCATTAACCTCGGGTATGTAATACTTTTCTTGATGTTCTCTTGGTCGTGTGTGGCCCTGGTTATTGTCGTGTTGTTATAGCCCTGTGAGGCGATGTATTTTGGGTTGCTGTGCAGGATGGTAGTTCCATATTATAGGGAAAACTCTAGCGAAATTTTTGTAGAATCCCCAAGAGTCTATCATTCGAGGACGAATGTTTCTAAGAGGGGGAGAATGTTACACCTCGTAGTTTCGTCCGTTGAGATTCGTTAGGCGTTACTTGTCCTAATCGCGGAAACAGGAGTTACCTTATGATATATGAGATTACATGTTTCCATATTATGGTTATGGGGGTTTAAACCCATGAAATAAGCTATGGAAGGATTTAAGAACAAACAAATAAAGGAATTGAGTTTGTGGGAACTTTGGTAAAACTTGGAAAATTTTCAGATAGAATTTTGGTCCGAATTTTTGGGGGCATATCCCCTAGAATATGAGGAGTCTTGGTGTGTTTCCTTTGTCCAAATTGAATTTCATCGAATCTAGTTTCCAACGCAACAAACCGCTCATCAATGTGACGTCTGAGTAAAAAGTTATGGCCATTCTACGACAGAGTGTCTGAACAGAAAATTTCTGCGGACCATTTGACGCCCCGCAGAAAATTTTGCGGTCCGTCAAATTGACACAGCCCAGCGTCAAATGTCACAGTGACCCATATTTGATTGGGCAGTTCTACGGACCATTTTGACGGTCCAAAGGAATTTATACGGCCCGTCAAAATGGGCGCAGAAGCTATGACGGAGTTTAAGTTCCGCTTTATATATTTAGTTCCACTTCATTTGGACATATTATTTTACCAAACCAGATCCAAAGGCTCTCTAAAAACCCTCTCTTCTACTCCGTAAACTAATCCAAGACAAATCTAAGAGAGATTAAATATCAAGAGGCAAGAATCAAGATACCCATATGCTAGAGGTCTTGCTAGGGTTAATAAACTCCAAGAATTCTTTAGATATTGAAGCTAGGGTTTTCATAGAAGTTGATAGCTTGCTCCAAAGCTCATTCTTATGAGATAAAAGGTTAGTTTTCATACTTATTACATACTATCAAGAATGTTTATTTGTTGAACAACTTGGGTAGAAGGAAAAAGGGGAGGATAAGTTCTAAATGTGGTTTTTATGAGGTTTTTGAGTAGTAAGATAACTTGAGTTATGATTCTTAGTATAATATGGGTATAATATTGCTATGGAAAGTAATAATGGTGATGAAGACGCATTATATGAAAATGTGCTAAAATGAGTATGAAGTTGCTAGCATAAGTTGAACACAGGGAAGAATTTTGAAGGCTAAATCGAATGTGAATACTTGATTATGATATTGTGGATATTGTTATGGTTGTTTGGGAGTTGTTTTGTGATATAGTGGAAGTTGACGAAATAGGGGAAATGCTGCCCAATTTTCATTAGAACATGAATTATCCTAGTTTGAATTGAAGAGTGTCATTAAGGCTTAACCATGGTATGAATCCTTCTAGATGTAGATTATTTAAGCTTCAACGGTGAACGCTAAATAGTTAAGAAGTCGAAGAGGTATGTAAGGCTAACCCTTCTTTCATTAAGGCATGGTTTCCTTGCTATATATGTATATGTATCCTTTCATGAGCTCTATAAAGTCTTACAAATGACTCTATCTCTAAGAGTACCAAAGCTCATGATTCTCGATACTTCCGGGATACTAGTACTTTCTTTATAAGATTTATATGATAGTTGATCCTATAAAGATAGATGTAACGAAAACGATGATGGCAATGATGTTGATGATACTTATGGACTCTTATGTATACGTGCCTAAGTATCTATGACTATTATGTAACACCGAGCTTATATGGCCGGATATGATATCTATCGCGCGCACACCACTGCAGTTGGGTACGGATAACACTGAGCCTTGGTAGGGCCGCGTATGTACAACACCGAGCCTTGTCATGGCCGGGTATGTGAAACCACCGAACCTTCATGGTCGGGTATGCTATGGATATGAATATGTATATGAATATGGATGCGGATATGGATATATGTATATGTATATATGTATGTACATGAGCACGCATTAGAAATGGAAGGTCCCTATGAAAGACAAGTAAGTAATTACGATGATGGCTACTATCCCCGAATCTCCCATCTTATGCTATTTCTTATGTTTGTCTCTTATGCTCCTATTATGATATTGATTATGCTTTACATACTCGGTACATTATTAAATCGACGTCCTTTTATTTGTGACGCCGCGTCATGCCCGCGGTGGACGAGAGACAAAGCTTGATCAAGTAGATTCTTATTCGGGGACTACATAGAAGAGCTCCATTTCTTTCGGAGCTACAGCTTTTGGTATTCATTCTTTTGTGTACATAC
Source organism: Lycium ferocissimum (assembly GCF_029784015.1). Lineage (NCBI taxonomy): Eukaryota > Viridiplantae > Streptophyta > Magnoliopsida > Solanales > Solanaceae > Lycium > Lycium ferocissimum. The sequence continues at coordinate 4,289 of NW_026719839.1, forward strand.
CTATGGGCATGGCGGGGTCCTGTCCCGTCTATATGATGTGACACACTCTTCTTTGAGGCTCGTAGACAATTGTGTATGGTTAGATTTCTTGAGCCTTGTCAGCTTATATTTTGTGTATCATTTTGATAGCCTCGTCGGCTTGTATATATGGATATGGGCATTGTTATTAATGATGATATAAATGTGTTGTTGCCCAACGAGATTAGCACTATTGATGCATATAAATTATGAGTAAGCCTTGTGGCTCACCTAGATGTGAATATGAGAGTACGATAAGAGATGTCCGGGTGGGTTAGCACCGGGTACCTGTCATGGCCCTCCGATTGGGTCGTGACACCTCTGGTGTTCGGCTTTCACTTGCTGGTAATTTGGACACTTAGCCACAAAATCTTCTACGTTCTTTTTCATGTCATTCCACCAATAAATCTCCTTAAGATCATGATATATCTTTGTGAAACCTGCGTGAATAGAATACCTGAAATTGTGGTCTTCAGACATAATCCGATCTCTAAGCCCATCTATGTCTGGAACGCATAGTCTGCCTCTGTACTTCGAAGTACCATCATCTCCCCCTTGTTAAAAGGAGATAGTCTTGCGTTTGTGAATCCCCTCCTTCAGCTGCAATAGGTAGGTATCACTGAACTGTTTTTCCTTCACTTCGGCTACTAAGGGGGATTCAGCCCTGTTCTGAACAACAACGCCACCATCTTCGGAGTCCTGAAATCAAACCCTTAGGCTTGCTAAGCGGTGGACTTTCGTCGTCATAGTTTGCTGTCTGTCTCAACATGAACTAAGCTTCCCATTGAACACCGACTAAGAGCATCGACTATAACATTTGCTTTTCCCGGATGATAAAGGATATCAACATCATAATCCTTTAGCAATTCAAGCCATCTTCTCTGTATAAGATTCAGCTCCCTTTGCTTGAAAATATACTGAAGACTCTTGTGATCTGTGAAAATATCAATATGCACTCTATATAAATAATAGTGCCAGATCTTTAGTGCGAACATCACTGCTGCTAAATCATGGTCATGAGTCAGATAATTCTTCTCGTGGGGCTTAAGCTGTCAGGATGCATAGGCTATAACTTTACTGTGCTGCGTTAACACACATTCAAGGCCAACCCCGAAAGCATCACAATAAACCATGAACCCTTCGGTTCCCTCTGGTAGCGCCAAGACTGAAGCTGAAATCAACCTCTTCTTCAATTCCTCAAAACTTCTCTCGCAAGCATCTGACCATTGAAACTTGACCTTTTAATGAGTCAGTCTAGCCAAAGGGGATGAGATAGAGGAAAATCTCTCTACAAAACGCCTATAATAGCCTACTAGACCCAAGAACTTCTTATATTGGATACTGAGGTGGGTTTAGGCCAATTCTTCATTGCCTCTAGTTTATGGAAATCCACTTTCACATCTTTTCCTGAGATGACGTCGCCCAAAAACGCTACTGATTTCAACAAAAATTCACACTTAGAAAATTTCGCATATAGCTTGCGATCCTGCAGTGTCTGCAACAAGATTCTGAGATGTTCTGCATAGTCAATCTCACTACGGGAATAAATCAGGATATCATCAACAAACACAATAATGAACAAATCAAGATAAGGCCTGAAGGCTCTATTCATAAGGTCCATGAAAGCTGCTGGCGCATTCGTCAAACCAAATGACATCACCAAAAATTTGAAATGCCCATAACGAGTCCTAAAAGATGTTTTAGGAATATGTACCTCCTTAACTTTCAACTGATGGTACCCTAATCTGAGGTCAATCTTGGAATAACACTTGGCACCTTGAAGTTGATTAGATAAATCATTGATTTTGGGGAGAGGATACTTATTCTTGATGGACTTAATTCAACTGATCATAGTCAATACACTTACGCAGAGACCCATCCTTCTTTCGGACAAATAAGACTGGTGCGCCCCAAGGTGAGACACTTGGCCTTATAAATCCCTTATCTAAAAGATCTTTCAACTGGACTTTTAGCTCCTTCAACTCTGCTGGAGCCATTCTATAAGGTAGAATAAATATCGGCTTAGTTCCAGGAAGTAGATCTATTCCGAAGTCAATCTCTCTATCAGGTGGGATTTCTGGAAGATCCTCAAGGAACACTTCTAGGAACTCATTTACAATTGGCACTGACGGAAGAGTGGGGTTTGGACATCTGTATCCCTAACTCAAACTAGATGGTAGATATACCATTTAGAGATTATCTTTTTATCTTCAAGATAGGAAGTAAACCTACCCTTAGGTGCTACTGCATCACCCTTCCATTCTAAGACTGGTTCACCAGGAAATTCAAAACTAACTATCTTGGTCCTACAACCCAGCCGTGTCATAACAAGACTCTAACCAATCCATGCCCATGATTACATCGAAATCTATCATCTCAATTCTACTAAATACGCTTCTGAAGGCGATAATACACTTTGACTGGACAGCTCCTATAGATACATCTAGCTATAACTGATTCTCCAACTGGAATGGACACTTCAAAGGGTTCACACAACTTTTCGGGTTCTATCCTAAATTTCTTAATAATATATGGGGTTACATAAGATGGTGGGGGTGGGGGGAACCTGGATCGATAAGAGCATAAACATCGAAGGTGAAGACTGTTAGCATACCTGTGACAATATCTCCACGAGCCTTTTATATCCTGACGGCCTGCCATCGCATACAGACGGTTTTGACCACTTCCCGTATTGCCAGACTTTGCTGCACCGCACCCTTACTGGGCCTGAGAATTGCGAGGAGCTGCTGAATTTATGGACTGAGCCACATTACCCCCATTATTCTGTCTTACTGATGGACAATACCTCAAAAAGTGGCCCTACTGGATGCACCCATAGTAACTATCCGTGTCCGAACAGCACACCTATGGATGCCTCTTTCCACACTTGTTGCAACTAGGATATTGTTATATCCCGTATTTTCAACAACGGGATAATTTGAGTTAATAATGACAAGTTAGGATACAAGACTGTTCCGAGATAAGAAGTCGGGATTTTCTTTAATCATGACTTTCTTTTAAACAAGTGGTATATGACTTTTCGGCATGGAAATTTTTAAGTAAACATTTGGGGCCAAAAATGAAATAAGGAAAACTTGAAAATCATTTAAATGGAGGGCCAAAGTGGCCGGCCAAATAAATTGTGGGCCAAGGCCACATAATTAAATTCTTGTTGGCAACTTTAAAAGATGACTAATTCATCTTCCTTCTCATTATATTTCTAGAAAAATCAAGAAAATAAGGAGAAGGCAAAGAGAAGCTTGCATTCGGCCATTGGAGAGAAAAATCAAGACCAAGAAATCTCTTCCAAAAAAATTGGTTCTTCTATCAAAACAACTAATTCAAGGGTGCTTGTTAACGTGGAGGCGTTATTTGGAGCAACAAGCTATTCGTTTCCCTTGTTCATCACCTTAGTGAACGTGTGAGTGAAGAAGAAAAGGTAAGAATTAATTCTCTTTTATGTGTTGTGAATGGTGAGGATGTGTTGTAGTATGCAAACATGCATGAAATTCATGAAAGCTTAAATGTTGAAGTTGAACCGTGGCCATGACCCATGCATGGCTTCTAGCCGTGTGTTTCCTTGGTATTGTTGGATTGGTGAATTGAATTATATGTAGTATGTTTCCTTGTTGTTGTAGAGTATGGAATGAGTGTGAATTATGTGTATATGTGTGTGCACTAGGCTGGCCGAATATGGGCCAAGTTTGAGCCAAGAATGAGCAAATGTTATTTAAGACTCTAGTTGTTGTCGTTGTAAGTTTTGTATCGTTAATGAACCTTTGAATGATCCATGTTGATGTTGTGAAGAATGCGGGCTGTTTTGAAAGCCATTAGGCTTGTAATGTAAATTTTGTAATTAAGTGAATGACATTGTTTATGCATGGTTTAGTAGTATAATTTACGAATTTGGAAGAAAGGAAGGCAAGCTATGTTGTTCTCGGGTTTGGGCTGCATTTCGGGTAAGGTGAGACAATGTTTGGGTTATTTGGAAAATTGTGTGAATCGCTTAAAGTGTTCTTGAATATGATTTAAATGGGTTCGGATTAGTAATGGAACGTATGAGCCTTAATGTTAATTTGATTACACGAGTGTAGTTGAACATATTGGAATGTCTTTAAGTATGTAGTAAAATGTATTTAATGTTGGAATGTGTTGGAATTGGATATTAATGTTAGAATATATTGTGAATCGATTATTGATGTTGTAGTTTGATTGTTGGCTTGGTTGTTGTTGAAATTGGCCGAGTTGAATCTCGGGGTTGGTGCATTTTATAGGAAATTTGCCGAAATTTCGGTAGAATTTAATGTTCGCTTGAATATTGAATGCCTAAAAGTTGTGGCTAATGTTAGCATAATGGGTGTTATGTAGATTTTGGAGCATTTGAGACTTGAAGCTTGGTTTAGCTTGCGAGCGGATAAGGTATGTAAAGCGTCGTTCCTTTTTCTTTGGCATGTCTTAGCGCTATTAGGCTACGACCCGAGTCTCGAGGTCATTCTATTCCTAAGATCCGAGCTCAGACGTGTACTTTATTCAATTCTAAGATCTTATTCCTTAATGTATGCAAACTAAGATTTCTTGTGTTTCAAATGATTAAAACTTGAAAGGCTTAAAAAGAATTTTGAATACAAAGAGGTCCCGAACTTCAAACGTCCGTAACTTTTGCATACGAGCTCGGAACGCCCCCAAACATAATATGTATGTTCATAAGACCTATCTTTCCCCCAACTACCATAGTCGGGCTCGGATGGGGGTCGGCACCCGTCCGTGGGGCCCGCGGCCTTTTTAGGCTTCCGTAATGATTTTCGGGAAAAAGTTAATACTGTTTTCGTTTAAACTTTGGCATATGGACCTCTTATCTACTTTATGATTTATGACTATGATTTTATGCATATGTATGCTCACGACTCTGCTCGTGCTCATTGTTGTCATCTCGTCCGCCGGATCCCGGGCCGGTTAAGTTCGTGCGCGCTATGATATATATTCCGGAGTATGATGTGTTCCGGTACGCCGTGTCCCCTTCGGCCGGGTACCGTGTATATTTGGCGTTACGGGGGGTACGCTTTATGATATGATATGATCTGTCGGGTGTCGGAGATCTGAAACCTTCTGGAGTATGATGTGGTATGGCGCCATTGTCGGCGGGCGACCATCGTTCTAAGAGCCTATGCATGATTTATGTTTTTATAAGTATTTTGACATTTGCATATTGCACTTAATTTCTGCATCTTCTGTTTCGACTTATGATTCTGTGTTTCTGCTTTACATACTCAGTACATATTCCGTACTGACCCCCTGTCTTCGGGGGCTGCGTTCATGCCCGCAGGTACAGACGCTCAGCTTGGTGATCCACCCGCTTAGGACACCTATTCAGCTTTCTGGGATCGCTCCTTCTTCCGGAGCTCATATATTTTGGTATATATTTTCTTCTGATGTATATGTACATTATTGTTCAGGGGTACGACGGGGCCCTGTCCCGTCATATGTTTTCGTTATTCTGTTTAGAGGCCTGTGGATATGTACGTGGGTTATGGCTATGTCTGTACAGAGTATATATATGTATGTGATCTGTTCTGGGCGGTTCGCCGCCACGGCAGCCTTGCCGGCTTGCCTGTATATGTATATATGGTTATGTTGGCCCTGTGTGGCCTTTGTTGGTATTTTCTGCGTGCAGGTAAATTTTGGCTAGTAAGAAAAATAGAGGAAACTCTGCCCAAATTTTATTAAATATTTGAGTTACTATTTTTGGGACTTTGGCACGTACGGGTGCCCAGGTCGGGCGCTAGTCACGGCCTACGGGGTTGGGTCGTGACAGATATGAAGGACCTTGGCAACCCACACTGGTTTATGACTATGAGCCTGGTGCCCTGAAATTCTGGCCTTCCTTGTTAAACTTGGACCTCTGAACTAGTGCACTAGCTGAAGATAGAGTAAATCCTGATTTTGGTTTCTGAAGAACGGATGATTACCACCTCCTTGTGATCCCCCATGGCTGAAATTCCCTGCAGACTTAGCTCTCTTGCTGAATTCCTTATTCTTCTCCTTCTGTAGCTACTCTTCTTCTTTCAGCCTGTCTTCGTTCCCTTGAACAAAGGCAACCATCTTAGAAATGGTCATGTAATTGTTCTTAGCAGCTATATTAGCATCACCATGCAAGTCAAGTATAAGGCCCAATACAAGTCACCTAACTCTAGCCCTCATATCACACACCATCTCTGCATCATACTTGGCCAGAGCGATGAACTTAAGGTAGTACTCATTCACACTCATCTCATTTTGTCTGAATCTCTCGAACTCTAAAGCCTTAGTTTCCAAAACTTCAACGGGCAGAACGTGCTCAAGAAACGTGTCTGCAAACCTTATCCAAGTCGAAGGAGCAGCATCTTCCCTCGGGTCTCTTCCCACGTTTTATACCATGTGTTAGCAACATC
>NW_026719840.1:0-11160 GCF_029784015.1 Lycium ferocissimum
ATACCACAACCCAAGTGTTTCAACTTTTCCCTTAAACAACATGGAAATATAATAAAACTTACCTTAAATGGTGTAGGAGTGAACCTTGGGTGGAAACACTTCACTTGAGCAAAACCCTAGTTCACCTCTAATGGAATCTTTTGTGGTCCTCTAACCCTTAGGAGCTTTCTAACACATAAACACTTGATTCTAGTCTTTGATCTTTGTGTTCTCTTGGACTTGAATGGAATATGCTTAGAGAAGGGTTTTGAGCTCTCAATACTTGTAAAAGATGAAAAATGAAGTAAAAGAACCCAAGGCATCTATTTATACAAAAACTAAAAATCAGCCCGTTGGGACTTCCACGGACACTTATACGGTCCGTATAACATTGTACGGCCGTATAAGTGGTCGTGGTTCACCAACCGAGAAAATCATCTCTGTTGCAGGAGTTATACGGAATATACGGACCATATAAAGTTATACGGACCGTATAAGTGGTCGTATAACTCTATTTCTCTGAAATGGATTCCGTTGTTTCGTTCGATCTCCAATCCTTGTGGAACCTTCTTGACACTTGTTTAGAATCTCATTAACAATCTAAGGGATGTTATAACTCTTTTCCAAAACATCTTTAACTCATCATTAACTTGGTTCTCGTAAATCCTTTCCGATACATAACGTATACCTTGCCTTTTCTTGGCAACTTTCTTCTCTTACCTCGAATGTCTTTGAATCTCAATTAGGATCATCAAATGTTATTTCTCATTTATCGAAACAACGTATACTTGGTGCCCTTCGTTAGTCTATTCACTGTGCATCAACGAAAAATTTTCCGAGGTGTAACATAAACTCATCATAAATCATGCATTATAATTCAAAGATAGCCTATTACCATATCGGGGTGACGTAAGGTCGAGAACCCCCGATTCCATTATGGAGTAATCATGATCATCATACCTCACCTTAAAAGAACTAGCATCATAAGGTGAGTATAACACAATGAGCCATATCAAGAGATCATAATTAGGGTTATTAGCTTTGTAGAAACATCATATCATGGACTTTAGAATGTTTAGACTCAACTCATCATTATTACTATCATACTCGTAACATATCTCTTTCTTTTATCTGATGTGAAGCTCTTTATAATCATATACTCACAATTTTTGATATGTAGGAAAGTCATGGAAAGATATGGGGATTCATGCCATTGGAGTCATGCCTTAGAAAGAAGGGACTAGCCTTGCATACCTTTTCGTTCAGCTATTCTATCGCTTGGACGTTCTACTCCAATGCTCACGTTTTTACCTTCAAGAGAGTTTGTACTAACATTAGATAATCAATAGCTTAAGCGTACTTGACTAAAGCTAGAGAAAATTGGGCAGCATTTCCTTTGTTTACATAAATTCCTCCATATCATATAATCAACTCCCAAATGTCAATAGTAACATTCGTAATTTCATAAGCAACAATCTTCATTCACCTACATTATCCAAATTTCCCAATTTGACTTCAAATCCTCCATAACCATGGTTATAGTACACTATTACATTTATTCCTAAATAATGTTTATCCTATGTCCTTAATGTCATTTATAACATAGTTATAATCACAACATATCAAGAATCATGATTCATTTCAAGCTACTACTTAAAAATGCCACTACTCTCATATTCATGACCCATCTTCCACCTCCTTTCATAATCTAAGTCTTTCAACCCCTCAATACCCTAAATAACATGAAATGATCATAAAACTTACCTTTTATAGTGTGGGAATGTCACGACCCAGCCCCGTGGGCCGCGGCGCGCCCCTACTTGGGCGTGAAACAGACTTTCATATCAAGCCATCATATTTTAGCTAGCTCAGACATTACATTCACCAATTTAAGCAGAAGTGGAAATAAATACTATCTTAAGCGGTCGCGCGTGCAAAAATTATCATATCATAATTATATGGGGCGGCGGAATACACATCGCCGAATATATATACATATACAAACATACAGGCCATTTAGGCCACATCCAAATCTGATAGATTGGCGGATATACATAGCCAGATACATACACGTGTACAGACAATTAGGCCGTCTTGGCCATAATAACAAACGGGACCGCATTAAGACGCAGATCATAAACAACGAACACACACATGACCCATGACCCATGACCCACATGTATGACTATGAGGCCTCTGCAAATCGAAACGAGGAAACATATGACGGACGGGCCCCCCCCCCCCCGTGCCCCGCCAAATAATCAAACATACAAAGCATAAACATCGCATCGGAAGATAGGTACCAACATATGGGCTCCGGACCAAAATGAGCACTGCGTAATAGCGGAATATGTGGCCTACAACGGCGGATCACGAACCTCTGTGCACTGCGGGCATGAACGCGACCCCCGAAGAAAGGGGTCGGTGCGAAAGATGTGCTTGAGTATGTAAAGCATAAAAGTATGAAATCCAAACCATAGCGAAGTGAAAGGTACGAGAGAGAATACCGGATCAATATATACCAAACTGTGCGAAGACATATGTACATAACGCAAACGAGAGATCATGCATAAGGCTCGGGAATGTGGTCACCACTCACGACGGTGCCGCACGGCATACTCCAGAAGGTTTCAAATCTCCGTACACCCCGAACACAACATATCATATCATCAAATGTATCATATCATCAAACATATCATAAGCCATATCACAGCATAACTCCATAAATGGAACCCGGCCCTATGGCGAGGTCTCGGGAACATAACACGACATCTTGCCGAATTTATCATAGTGCGCAAGATCCTGGCTTCGGGAACCGGCGAACGATGTCATAGTATAGGCAAGAGCAGAGTAGTGCGGAAACTAATGCAATTTACATATCAAAACATTTATGACACTTGACATAATCATATGGTAACCCGTTGGGTAAGCTAGTCAAAACAGCTGATCAACACGAAGCTTATCTCACAAAAATACTTTTGAAATCGTATTTATAGTTTAAAATATAAATCAGAATATCATGGAGCAATCAAACATTGTTCTATAATAGCCAAAATCATAAGCAAAGGACTTTTCCCGACATTATACAAAGATGAGTGTATTAGGGCAAACGAAGGAGTCTCGGGGCTAGTGGGCCCACCTCGGGTCAAGTCGAGGTGGCGGACACGAATTATGAACATTAGACTCTATGGAGTCATCCATGTAAATGTTATAGCCGTATTTTTGTACGTCCGGAAAATCCGAGGTATTTGCAAGGAATTTGCGGCAAGATAATTTTCTAAGACTATTTAGTACACAAGTTGTTGGTGAAGGTTATTTATGAATATTATTAGTATGAAAGTATTGAGAAAAGGCCAAGGACAAAAAGGGAAAATTGCAAAATGGTTCGGTAATAGTGAGGAAAGTCTAGGGGCAAATGGTAATTTCACGAAGAGTTCAAGAAAACTCTTGAAAAGGCCACTTTGGCCAAGTGACATAAAGTGTGGGTCCTACCTATGGCCATGTGTCCATATCCTTAATTGTGGGGCTTAAGTGTCAATATGGCAAAGTTGTGGCAAAAAATAAGACAAAGTAATTTTTATGGAAAATTCAAGACAAATTAGTCTTCTTTCAAGAAGACTCTAGAGAAATAGAAGAAGGAGACATGTGAAAATTTTATGATTGGAAGGGACTAAAATATAAATATGGAAAGATGACTAGTTCATCCTTATTTAAAAATTGGAAAAAAAAAAAAAAAGAAGCAAAGAGAAAGGAGGGGTTCGGCCCTAGGAAAAAAAAAAAAAAAGAGAGAAAAATTCCCAAGCCTTGACTTTGATTCAAAAAGTATAATTTTCTTGTATTGCTACTAAGTTCAAGATTCTCTTCAAGGTGGTATAATTATTTTGGCAAGAAAGTGACTTTGGTGGCAAGTGGAGAATTGAAGAAAAAGGTAAGAATCTTATGTTTCCTTTATGCTATGGAAGTTATAAATGTGTTGTAGTATGTGGAAATGAGGGAAAAGTATGAAATTTGTGTCTTGTGGGCATGTATGTGTGTGGCCGTGTATATAGTGTGTTGTGGCCGTGTATATGGTGTATTGTTATGGCCTTGTTGACAACAAAAGTTTGATGAATTTAGTTGAGGTTGTGAATTGTGGGAGTGGACCGAATGTGTGTATGAATGGTGTGAAATATGAACCAATTCCCATGTAGTAATTTAGTTGTTGTTAATATGTACCTTATGATGCAAATGAGAATATGATGTTTCTTGTGAAATTGTAAGTGTTGGAAAGTTGTGGTAGAAGTTAATGTGAGTTGAACGTAGTCTTCACGCATTGATGAAAAATAATGTCGCTAGGATATGGATTGTGAATGTATTTCATGAGTTGGAAGATAGAAAATGTGTTGGGAATGTTTATGTGAAAAAAAGGGAGATTTCGGGTAAAGTGTGATGTTAGGTGGAATTGTTGAACATTGTGTAGTTTATGTAAATTGTTCTTGAATATTGTTGGAAGGGTTTCCAATTGGTATTTGAGTATGTAAGTATTGATGATGACTTGAATATATGTAGTGGAATTGAATGTTGTTGGAAAAGAAATGTGAATGCTAGAATGTCTTTCGAATTGATTATTGATGTCGTTAGCATTGTGGTTGGTATGGTTGCTGATATTCTGAGCCGAGTCAGATTCTCGGGGCGGCGAATTTACTGGGGAGATGCTGCCCAAATTTCTGTAGACAAGTAGTAAATTAAAGATTTGAACGCTAAAAGTCTTACAATTAATATTTGGTAAATGTGACCATTTGTAGATTTTGGAGAAAACGGGATTCGAATTTGGAGAAGCTTAAGAAGCGGAAAAGGTATGTAAGGCTTACCCTTTCTTTCTCTTGGCATGTCCTAGATGTGATAGGTTATGATTGGAACCTCGGAGATGATTCTACTCTTAGAAATCCGAACTTAAATTTGATCCTTTTTCATTCAATGGAATTGAATTAGATGCTTTATGTTTTGTTGGAAAAATAACTTAAACATCTATAACTTTCATAAATGGAACCGAACTACCCTAAGACCTTCATGAAGCGGCTCCATGAAGTGCCTAATATTCATAATTTATGTACGTCACCTCAACTTGATCCGAGGTGGGCCCACATGTCCCGAGACCTAATTACATTGCTCTATTTGGCCTTATTTACGTACAATAATTAAAGGGAAACTTTTGGTTATGGTTCCGAGATTGATTATGATTCGTATGCATTCTACGACATAAGAATTTTGATATAAGTGTTCGATACGAGTACTCCGATTTTGGTATCTTGATAAATACTCCGATATAAGTATTTTAATATGAATATTCCGATATAAATATTCGATATAAGTATTCGAGTTAGGTATTACGGTATAAGCATTCCAACATGATAACTTTCGACATGAGTATTACGATACAAGCGTCCGATATGTAAGTATTCGATACGGGCATTTCAATATAAGTATTCCGGTATAAGTATTCGGCTATGAGTACCTGGATATGAGTCTTCTGATCTGAGTATTCTGATATGAGTGTGCTCTGTAAGCCCTAATGTTCTTCACGTACGATCTCGGATCGCTTAAAAAGTCCGAAGAGGTTTCTGTATTCCAAACGCTCATAACTTTCCGATACTAACTCGGAAGAACCCGAAACTCGTTTCCGAGCCTTCGAATGTCGGTAAGTGTACGTATTCATCGAGTCTGGATTTATGTGCATATGGTTTCTCACGACTCTGCTCGTGCATAGCTCAATGTATCTTTCACTGAGTCCCGGGCCAGGGCATGTTATGTTCTCGTGCGTACTTTACGGTATGATTCTGATTCACTGAGTCCCGGGCCAGGACATGTTCTCGTGCGCATTCCACTGCATTGTTCACCGATTCCCTCTTACTTGCGGGCCGGGACACGTTATCTGTATATGCTTATGATGATATGGGGATGGCGGCTAGGATGGCGTATAATGATTATTCACCGAGACCCGCAGTAGAGGGCCGGGACACGTTATGTATACTTGGTACATGATTCTGATATGCATGATTCCATATTACCGAGTCCCTTAACAAAGGGCCGGGACACGTTATTTGCATATATGACATATGATTCTGTTATACATGATCCTATTCACCGAGTCCCTTATCAGAGGGCCGGGACACGTTAGACGCATATGTGATATATGACATCATCTGAGCATTCTGTGCATTCTGTATTCTGTCCGATATATGTCATCCTCTGAGCCTTCTGTACGTTCTGTACTTCGTCCGATATATGCCAGTATCTGAGCATCCTGTACGTTCTGTATTTCGTCCGTTATATGGCATCATCTGAGCATTCTGTACGTTCTGCACTCCGTCTGACGTGTGACATCACCGGTGCACTCTGTAATTTTTGCACCGCTTCGGACAAGCAATCTGTGATTGTAAAATAAGCATTTCGGTACTCTGAACGACTCGTTTACTTTCTATACTCCTTCTGATATATGAGACAGGTATGTACGATTTGTATTCGAAAATATAAGCGTACGGTATTTTGTGTAATGTATTTATCTTTTAAGTCTATTTTAGTTATAGTTCTGTACTTTGTCTTGTATACCTTACATACTCAGTACATATTCCGTACTGACCCCCTCTCCTTCGGGGGCTGCGTTTCATGCCGTGCAGGTACTCCCAGATGGGCTGAGGTTATTATAGAAGATGCGCCAGCGAAGTTGGTAAGCTCCATTTGCTCTGGAGGCGCGAGTCGGTACATATGTGACGGTTTCGAATTTGTGTTAGAGACTTTGCGGACAACGTCGTGGTATTGGTTGTCGGTACGTAAGCGGCTCCGTCGGTGATATGTTGGTACGTGTTATATCTCGAATTTTGTATGATTACGGGTTTGTTCGGTTTGGAAGCTACGAGAAAGAATGTTTCGAAAAAATTTTTACTATGCATTTTATCTTATCGATTTAAAAAAGTTTAACGTGATTTTATATGCAGCAAGAGTCTGAGGGTTCGCTCGGCCCTAAGTAAGGGTCGGGTGCCCATCACACTCTAGGGATATTAGGGTATGACAAAGTGGTATCAGAGCGAGGTCTGTCCGTGGGGTTGTCTGCAAAGTCGTGTATGCAGTAGAGTCTGTTTTATGATGTGAAGCGCGCCACATTTATAAACAGGAGGCTACGGGGCATCTAGGAATTGTTGACCTTCTTTCTGTCATAGATCGTGCGATAGAGCCAAGTCATAGGAGAATGAAATAAGAATTCCTTACGTAAGCCTTACATACGGCGGAAAATGGCAAGTGGCGACATGGAAAGGCCATAAGAGTAAGTCTGAATATATTTGTTCTGTTACCTGAAACAGAAAGTTCTGGATGGCTAGAAGGTGATATGTAGCCATATGCCCTGTAAGGTATTGTTGGCATTTGCGGTGTACAGATTTCGAATAATAAGAATTTGTGAAGGTGATATGGAAGACCGAAAAGGGCAAAACGGTAATTGCAAAAGAAAGGATGTGTTACGAATATGCCTCGGAATCTGTAAAACTTTGACTGGCTCCAAATTATGTAATAAAGGCCATATGAAAAAGCGTACGCGATTATAGCAGCATTAAGGCACTGAATTCCGCTAAAGTTTCGAGGTTAAGCGTGCTCAGGTGGGAGCAATTTCATGATGGGTGACCCCCTGGGAAGCATGCAAGGAATTCCAAAGATTTAGCTGTTAAAGACAAATGAAGAACCGGAATAGCCTAAGTAAAATAAGGATAAACGAGATGATTAGAGACCATAGAGGGCCACGTAGCACGCGACGAGGCCGGACTAGAGAAGAGACAAAAAGTATGTCATGACTTTGGAATTTGATAGGCTTGAATAGAGTTTGGAAGTATTTTTGTGGGCTAATTGGTAGCAATTATATGTATATGCATATGAATGCATACGATATTCCACATGCGAATGTATCAGTGGACATGTGAGTCCCAGCAACCGGTGCTACGGTGTGGGAAGCCGGTAATCGAGCAAGGGTACCGAAGTTCAAGTAACGAGAAAAGATATGGTACAAATGTTGTAAGATAAGCTGTTATTATTTTTACTATGGATTAAACTTGGAAGAGTTTTAGTACAATAATATTTGGAAAAGAAAGCGAGTGAGTATATGAAAGGTAAGGAACGGGCATGGAGGAAAGGACAACAATAAAAAGTGACCCCTCCGAAGTGTTACAAGACCTATAAGATCGGTTGAACATTCGAGGACGAATGTTCTAAAGCGGAGGAGGATGTTATAGCCGTATTTTTGTGCGTCGGAAAATCAAGAGGTATTTGCAAGGAATTTGCGGCAAGATAATTTTCTAAGACTATTTAGTACACAAGTTGTTGGTGAAGGTTATTTATGAATATTATTAGTATGAAAGTATTGAGAAAGGCCGAGGACAAAAAGGAAAAATTGCAAAATGGTTCGGTAATAGTGAAAGTCTAGGGGCAAATGGTAATTTCACGAAGAGTTCAAGAAAACTCTTGAAAAGGCCACTTTGGCCAAGTGACATAAAGTGTGGGGTCCTACCTATGGCCATGTGTCCATATCCTTAATTGTGGGGGCTTAAGTGTCAATATGGCAAAGTTGTGGCAAAAAATAAGACAAAGTAATTTTATGGAAAATTCAAGACAAATTAGTCTTCTTTCAAAGAAGACTCTAGAGAAATAGAAGGAGACATGTGAAAATTTTATGATTGGAAGGGACTAAAATATAAATATGGAAAGATGACTAGTTCATCCTTATTTAAGAATTGGAAAGGGAAAAAAAAAAAAAAAGAAAGAAAGAAGCAAGAGAAAGGAGGGGGTTCGGCCCTAGGAAAAAAAAAAAGAGAGAAAATGTTTTATCCCGTGTTTTCGCATATTCGGAAAATTTTGGAATAATTGTGACTTGCATGTCATAAGCTAATATATTGATTCTAGTTACTATGTCTAGGTTGCTTATGAAAATATTGGTGTGGAAATATGGAGGAAGGCGAGGGCAAAAGCGGAATTTCGAAGTGGTTTCGGAAATTACAAAACGAGATTTTAATCAATGGGCTCAAAAAAAAAAAAAAGGAAAATTGAGGCCCAAACCATGGGGGTGGCCGGCCATATATTTTGGCCCAAACCCATATTAAGTTGTCATGTGATCAACATGTGACAACAATGAAGGTGTATTATATATATATATATATATGTTGCTAAGTCATGGAACATTCAGAAAAATCACAAAACACAAAAAAAAATTGAGAGCAAAACTTGAAGAGGCCATTCGGCGAATAGAGAAAGAAAGAAAAAATTCCCAAGCCTTCAACTTCAATCAAAAATCTTGTTCTTCTTGAATTCTTGACAAGCTCAAGACGCTCTTCAATGTGGTATAATTAGTTTAGCAAGAGCGACGTTTGTGGAAAGTTGGAATTTGAAGAAAAAGGTATGAATTTTATGTTTGAAGTTATGGAATGAGTTTATATGTTATAATGATTAGAATTAGACGAAATTATGAAAGTTTGGTGTGTGTGTGCATGGCGTGTGTGTGTGTGTGTGAGAAACGTGTTGGTAGTGAGCCATGTTGACATGGAAGAGAAATGAATTCAAGTTCAATTAGTTTGTTAGTTGTGTTGTTGTGTTCTTAGTAATGCAAATAAAGGTTTAATGACTTGAATTGGCATTGGAATTGCTTGTATGTAATTATGAGAAATTATGTGAATTTATATGATTTTTATATAAGTATGGAATTAAAGTTCTAAAAGTTAATTATGATTGTCGTTGGTGAGTTTGGAAGGAAAACAATGTGATTTGGAAGCGTTGTTGCATTTATGGAAGCTTTGGATAGAATATGGAAATTGGCGGGAATGCTTGGAAATTATGAATATTGTTTGGAACGTTATTGGAATACATTCGAATAATATTGAATTAGTTAATGAATGTGGAAAATGTTGATATTAGTTTGATAATGTGAAGTTTGGATGGAAATTATTGAACTATATGTGAAAAGAAACCTATTTGTGCCATAATGTAGTTTATGATGATGATGTTGTTGGGTTGTTGTTGATATTTTGGTAGAGATGATTCTCGGGGATGTCATATATATAGGAAGTCTTTTGAAATTTCGGTGAACCAACATGACCTTAAGTTGAATACTTAGAATCTATAACTTACCTTTGATAATCTTGACCATTTGTAGATTAAGGCGAAACGGGAATTGAGTTTAAGCGAGCGCAAGGCGCGCGTAAGGTATGTAAAGCCTACCTTTCCTTCTTTTGGCATGTCCTAGTCATACTAGGTTAAGATCGGGACTGTTACACCTCGCATTTTTGCGTATTCGGAAAGGTCGGAAGTAATTCGGAATGGTGGGAGTTAAGGTTCCAATTGGATTCTACTTAGTGGGCATGTGATGTTTTAGAGACTATTGACGTGGAAATATTGGAAAGACTAAGGGCAAAATTGGAATTTCGACAAGTGGTTTCATGAATTACCAACAAAGTGGGCTAAGGATTTTGGACTTGGAAAAGTTAAAAAAAAAAAAATTAGAAGAGCGAGCCCAACCCGTGAAGGGTGGCCGGCCATGGCCTTGTGTTAGCCAAAAAATTTAGTAAGTTGGTCATGTGATTAAACATGTGACCAACTAGTTAATAAAAAGAGGCAAGGTTCATTAATTCTCTAGAATTTTCAAGACAAAGCAAGAAGGAGAAAGACAAGAGAAAAAACAAGAACAAGCATTAGGAGGGCCGTTCGGCCACCTCTTCCAAAAATTCACCCTCAAAAATATTGATCCAAAAATTATTCTCTTGTGGTTTCCTACTAATTCAAGGTCCCTTTACAACTTGACGTAGTTGGTTTGGAAGATAACTCATTGGTTTCGTTGTTTGGATAATTTAGTGGAGTGAAGAAGCTTGAAAAGTAAGGTAAGAATTCATTCCTTCTAATTATGTTATGAAGGCTTGTATGGTTTGTAGTGTATGAAATGAGTAGAGCATATAGAAATATGGAAGTTTGCATGGTAGAAGGGAGACAGCACGTACTGTAGGTGGCAGTGAAGTGTGTTATAGTGTGTAGTGTGATTATGTTGAATTTTATATTTGTATTATAGTTGTGGTTATTGTGAAATTAGTATTGAAAGTGAAAGTTGAATGAAAATGGAATGGAATGGAAAAAAATGCATGTTGGCCGTGGGATGTATAGGTGATGAACCCAAAGGCG
>NW_026719841.1:0-23113 GCF_029784015.1 Lycium ferocissimum
GCATCTATATCAAATATATTTCAGCGTCTAACCGTTTCCATCTTATACTTGCATTTCTCTTACCCGCTTCCCCCTTAAGGGTGTACTTATACCATTTTTCGTTTATATTCTCGCTCTATTTCCTATTTCCAATCTCAAATTCCTCCGATCCCTTTTTTCAATCCACTTGATCGTACCATATCCATTTCTTTTCCTTATAATTTATAACTTTGATTATCCACGTACAAAACCTTAACAAAATCACGAAGCGATGAGAACCTCTCTCTATATATAGTACAAACTCTCATCTCGATAATCCGTACTTGAGTAATACGACCGTAGCAACTCATCCAAGGCCACATTCCACTTACTCCAATCAATAATTAACTAATCTCAATTATGTAGCACACATATCCCGATGGTAAGTGTCCAAAGTCCTCTTGTAACATTATCTTTATCCCAACCTATATCATCTCGTTTCCTTTAATAGATCTACAATACATCATTTGCTCCTCAAGCCTACCATCTTTGTCCTTTACGGATTCCACTATTTTCGAGGCGAAGTCGTCAACGCGTTGTCACACCCTAACCTCGATAGGGTGTGATGGGCACCGACCACTTAACGTGGCCGAGCGAACCAGCTGACTCTCGTGATACTCATAACCATACTGGGCCCGCAAAACATGACATAAGTACATAATGAAAATTTTTCAGAAAACAAACATGCCTTTCATCTTTATCAAATCGAATAAAACTAGTACCGTATGAAATCTGTAAACATATGAAGTACGTAACATGATGCATAATGATACACGGCTACATAGCCGTTTACAAACCGACATCTTATATACACGACCCTGTCGCAAAGTCTCTAACATAACCCGTATATCATAACATAAGCACTCGACTCGGCGCAAAGACTCCTCGGGAGGAAGTGGAGCTCGCCAATCCACCGTGGACATCTTCTACTAACATCTTCACTCAACGGGTGTACCTCGCGTGGCATGAAACGTAGCCCCCGAAGAAAGCGGGGTCGGTCTGAATATGTATCGAGTATGTAAAGCAGGAAATACAATAAACGTAATCATACCGACATACGGAGTATAGAAAATCGTTGACAACCTTAAAAACCGTAAGGCTTGCCTCCGAACTTAACTCATGTACATATGCATATATATATATATATATATATATATATATATGTAGCGTGTCCCGGCCCTCTAAAGAGGGACTCGGTAAGTAAAATCATCATATACATGTACATATAGCGTGTCCCGGCCCTCTAGTGAGGGACTCGGTAAGTAAAATCATGTCATCATGTCATCATATATATATATATACATAGCGTGTCCCGGCCCTCTAGTGAGAGACTCGGTGAATAGAATCATCATATGCCATCCTGGCCGCCATCCCCATATCATCACATCATCATATACATATATATATATATATATATATATATATATATATATATATATATATATATATATATATATATAGAGTGTCCCGGCCCTCTAGTGAGGGACTCGGTGAACAATTGATGGAATGTGCACGAACGCGTGTCCCGGCCCGGGACTCGGTTGAAAGACATATTGAGCTTTGCAGACAGAGTAGTGAGAAACCACATGCACATAAATCATCATTACAGACTCAATGGATAAGTAAGTAGTCGACGCTCGAGAGTCAATGTTATATCCCGTATTTTGCACGTTGGAATATTTTAAGTTGGATTGCGACAAGTTGTGGATAAGACTTTTAATTTTCGATTTTGTTTTTGTTTTAATACACAAGTTGCATATTCATCTTTTCATTGGTATGGAGTGTTAAGGGTAAATTTGGAATAAGGAAAAGTTTGGGATGTTGAATAAGTTATACAGACTGTATGGAGTTTTGGACATATCCTAGGTATGCAAATAAAGAGATCGGTATATAAAAGTTTTAGGTCTCGAAATAATTTCCCGCGGATGAACAAGGATTGCTACATAAAGATCGCTACGCATCGCTACGATGACTTCGGGCAGCTTTATAAAGGGGCTTAACCCCTCATTTTCAGCCAAAAAAAAATCAGACCAAAATCATCCCAAATATTCTAGAAAATTCCCCAACCTTTCACCACTAACTTTTAGCCCGAAACCAGGTATAATTCTCAAATTCCGATCCAGACAGCGTATAGTTGCGGCTTCAAACTCGCGTAGTGAGGCTTTGTGGCTTAAGTTCAAGGTGGAGGAGTAAATATATAGCATTATTATCGAGGGGAAGGTATGAATCTCTTTCTATTTGTGTTAATATTGGTTTATTTACGGAGAAGGAGGAGTAAAATCGTTATAAAATGGTTCGTGATGGAAATATGGAGACAAATACCATATGGAATGTTTATGAAGTATTTTGAAATTGGAAATATTATGGTTAATGTTGGTATTGTTGGAATTGTTGTTGGTGTAAATTATGAATTTGGAAGGAAGAAATATGTTATGGTTGTTCATGTTGAGTTGGGAAGGTTTTGGGTTCTATGGCATATTATTTGGATTGTTTGAATATTTTTGTGGATTGTTGGAAATGTTATTGAATCATGTTTGAATGGTTGATGTTGTTAGAATGTTTGTTGGTATTGTTGTTGATGAATTTGGCCGAGTTGAAATCTCGGGGTTGTTGAATTTACGGGGGGAGGTCTTTGCCAAAATTTCGTAAATAAAGTAATGGCTTGGAATTGAATTCTCGACGCTTATGGCTAATGTTCGATGCCTATTGATGTTGTTGTAGATTTTGAGAAGACGAGACTTACGTTTGGATTAGCTTAGGAAGCAATCGAGGTATGTGAAGCTTACCCTTCTTTTCTTTTGGCATGTCTTAGACGGGATTAAGGTATGACATGATTTGTGCCTCGGGGTAACTCCATTCGTAAATTTCGAGTATGTTTGTGATTCGTATTTGCTTTGATGTTGGCATCCTTAGTATGGTCCGTATGTCTTTGATATGATTGAGTTTGAAATGTTGTGTAAACGATTCTTATATGTTTCTTGATATTCGTATCCGTAATGCGGTCGAGTTATGATCCTTACGTCTTTTGTATGATTAAATTTCTAAGGTTGCAAAAGAGTTATATTTTCAAAAGAGTTTTGTTTCAAAAGAGTTTTGTTTTTAAAAAAAAGATACGTTCCTAAACGATTTCGAAACTACGAACGACCGTAACTTTCAAGAGAGAGCTCGGATCGCTTTGATTTCTTCGCAAATGATTTCATGACGAGTAAGGACTTAAATTTTTATAGGCGGGCCCGGATTGGGTTGACGCTCGTCCGTGGGTCCCGCGACTTTTCTATGTTGGTTTTAAATGACCTATTTTTTAAAAAGGGACTTAATACGACCACTTTTCCGATCCCAAGCATGATTATTTATTTATCCGTCGAGTTGGAAATAAGGATTTTATGCCTATGATTTTGATACGCAACTATGGTTTTTGAAGTTCGGTTTGATATGCTTCCGAGAGAGATTCGGAAGAAAACCGATTTGACTATCGTTTTGGTTTGAACTAATAGTTCGCTTTGGTTATTCGGTTGAGTTGAAATGATGATTTGTATGATTATGGATACTTACGATCCGCTCGTGCGTTCGTTGTTACCTCTTTCACCGGATCCGGACGGTTTGTGATCGTGCGCACTATAATATACTCCGGTGTCATGCTGTGTTATGGTTCACCGAGCCCTCGCTAGAGGGCCGGTTCCATTTATATTTGGTGTTATCTTCGTGTTTGGCGTTATGATGTGTGACGGGGATACGGAGATTTGAAACACGGTGTTATGCTGTGTTGTGGCGCCAGATAGGGTGGCGACCACGTTCGTCCGCCGGGTCCTATGGACCGCATATGATATGTGATGATGTATGATGATATGATGAGTCCGTTTACCGATGGTGGGGCAAACCCAATGGTGGGGGCAAACCCGGTGGTGGGGCAAACCCAATGACGAGGCAAAATTCCACATTGGTTTAGGCAAATCCCACACCGGTTTAGGCAAATCCCACATTGGTTTAGGCAAATCCCACATCGGTTAATGTTATCTCGTATGACAAAGTTATGATGTGTACGGTATGAGTATGTATGATTTGTATGTCGGATGTAGGTACTTTGGTATTTGGGTTTTTATATCACTTCTCATTCTATCTTCGGTTATGATTTCATTTTCTCGTATGCTATGCTTTACACACTCGGTACATATTCCGCATCGACCCCTTTTTCTTCGGGGGCTGCGTTTCATGCCACGCAGTACCCACGAATGAGTAGGTGATGTTAGCGAGAAGATGTTCCAGTTGGATTGGCGAGTTCCATTTCTTCGAATCTTTGCCGCCGCGTCCGAGTGCTTGTATGGTATACGAGATGTTAGTAGAGACTTTGCGACAAAGGTTGTCGAGTGTATGATATGTCGGGTCTGTTTGTAAGCGGCTATATAAGCCGGTGTGTTTGTATGCATTACGCTACCGATGTGTTTGGCAAGCGGCTATATAAGCCGAAGTGCTGTTGTGCCTTATATTACAGTTTTCATACGATTGCAGATTTTATTTGATTTGAAAAAAAAAACGAAAGGCATGTTTGTTTTCTGAAAAATTTTCATTACGTGCGTATGTTATGTTTTGTGGGCCCAGTATGGTTATGAGTATTACGATAGTCAGCGGGTTCGCTCGGCCCTAGGTAAGGGTCGGGTGCCCATCATACCCTATCGGAAATTAGGGTGTGACAAAGTGGTATCAGAGCAGTTCGTCCTAGGGGTTGTCTGCAAAGTCGTGTCCAGTAGAGTCCTGTTTATGGTGTGAAGCGCGCCACATTTATAAACAGGAGGCTACGGGCATCTAGGGTGGTTACTCTTCTTTCACATCTGAGATCGTGCCATAGAGCCAAGTCATAGGAGATGGGACTCCTTACCATGATTTGTGATTGCAGCTGAAGAATGGCAGCGATAGAAGAAAGTGATTGATGATGTTGGAAGTTACAAAGCACGCAGGTAAGTAAAGGTATGAAAGATACATGTCGGGTAAGGTATTGACGTACGATTGAAATATAAAGTTGGAAAGTGAAAAGGAAAGCAGACAGGAAAGTGTAACACGCGTGGCCGTGTTAAGCATATAAGGTAAGTCCATTATTTTCGACCGTTATGGATGTTGGGAGCCCTGTGAGGTCGTGATATGATATGATATGTACATATATATGTTGGCCCTGTGAGGCACTGTTGGTATTTCCTGCGTGCAGGTTTTGAGATAGTAAGAAATATAGAGGAAACTCTGCCGAAATTTTTCCAGAAATAAGAAGAGAATGAGATATGGGTTTGTAATACGACTTGAAAGATCGTGCCAATGGTAATAGTGAGATTAAGACAAGAGTACAGATGAAGGAATTGTGATGTGTATGAATGTATGGATAAAACAACTTGTGAAATATTAAGGATAAAGTGGATCAGAAAGGGTAAAAGATTGAGAAGTGTTACACTATGAGATCGAATACGAACGGGACAATGTGAATATAATGAAGATTGTTGTGAAAATAAGTAAAGTTAAAGTGAGAAAGTGGCCAAAGCTATGATGTGATTTATGTGGTTAGAATATAAAGGCAAGTGTGAAACGGAAAAACAAGTTATGGAACGAATAAGGAGGGTTTGAGTTAAAGATTAAGAGACGACACGAAATAATGTGCCTAGAATGTTACAAGTTGAGCAAAAGGGAATTACAAGAAGGAAAGGTTTGACCCGATATGTATTGGACCTTGTTATGTTGTTCGTAAAGTAAGAAGGTTACGTACTAAAGACATGGCTTTTGTTAAGGTGTGGTAATAAGAGTAATAACAGGAGGAAATGATTTGAGGAGTGAAGAAGAGATGAAAAAGAAATATGATTGGTAGGTGAGACTACATGTTATGGTAATAAAGGAAACCCCCGAGATCTTTATAAGACCTTATGCGATTAGTTGAACATTCGAGGACGAATGTTCTAAAGGGGGGAAGGATGTTATATCCCGTATTTTGCACGTTGGAATATTTTAAGTTGGATTGCGACAAGTTGTGGATAAGACTTTTAATTTCCGATTTTTTTTTTGTTTTAATGCACAAGTTGCATATTCATCTTTTCATTGGTATGGAGTGTTAAGGGTAAATTTGGAATAAGGAAAAGTTTGGGATGTTGAATAAGTTATACAGATTGTATGAAGTTTTGGACATATCCAGGTATGCAAATAAAGAGATCGGTATATAAAAGTTTTAGGTCTCGAAATAATTTCCGCGGATGAACAGTGACTGCTACAGTAAGAGGGTCGGTACACTACAAGATCTTGCTACGTTGACTTGGGCAGCTTTTTAAAGGGCTTAACCCCTCATTTTCAGCCAAAAATCAGACCAAAAATCATTCCAAATATTCTAGAAAATTCCCCAACCTTTCACCACTAACTTTTAGCCCGAAACCAGTATAATTCTCAAATTCCGATCCGACAACGTATAGTTGCGGCTTCAAAACCGCGTAGTGAGGCTTTGTGGCTTAAGTTCAAGGTGGAGGAGTAAATATATAGCATTATTATCGAGGGGAAGGTATGAATCTCTTTCTATTTGTGTTAATATTGGTTTATTTACGGAGAAGGAGCAGTAAAATCGTTATAAAATGGTTCGTGATGGAAATATGAGACAAATACCATATGGAATGTTTATGAAGTATTTTGAAATTGGAAATATTATGGTTAATGTTGGTATTGTTGGAATTGTTGTTGGTGTAAATTATGAATTTGGAAGGAAGAAATATGTTATGGTTGTTCATGTTGAGTTGGGAAGGTTTTGGGTTCTATGGCATATTATTTGGATTGTTTGAATATTTTTGTGGATTGTTGGAAATGTTATTGAATCATGTTTGAATGGTTGATGTTGTTAGAATGTTTGTTGGTATTGTTGTTGATGAATTTGGCCGAGTTGAAATCTCGGGGTTGTTGAATTTACAGGGGAGGTGCTGCCAAAATTTCTGTAAATAAAGTAATGGCTTGGAATTGAATTCTCCGACGCTTATGGCTAATGTTCGATGCCTATTGATGTTGTTGTAGATTTTGAGAAGACGAGACTTACGTTTGGATTAGCTTAGGAAGCAATCGAGGTATGTGAAGCTTACCCTTCTTTTCTTTTGGCATGTCTTAGACGGGATTAAGGTATGACATGATTTGTGCCTCGGGGTAACTCCATTCGTAAATTTCGAGTATGTTTGTGATTCGTATTTGCTTTGATGTTGGCATCCTTAGTATGGTCGCTATGGTTCGTATGTCTTTGATATGATTGAGTTTGAAATGTTGTGTAAAAGCGATTCTTATATGTTTCTTGATATTCGTATCCTTAATGCGGTCGAGTTATGATCCTTACGTCTTTTGTATGATTAAATTTCTAAGGTTGCAAAAGAGTTATATTTTCAAAAGAGTTTTGTTTCAAAAGAGTTTTGTTTTCAAAAAAAAGATACGTTCCTAAACGATTTCGAAACTACGAACGACCGTAACTTTCAAGAGAGAGCTCGGATCGCTTTGATTTCTTCGCAAATGATTTCATGACGAGTAAGGACTTAAATTTTTATAGGCGGGCCCGGATTGGGTTGACGCTCGTCCGTGGGTCCCGCGACTTTTCTATGTTGGTTTTAAATGACCTATTTTTTTTAAAGGGACTTAATACGACCACTTTTCCGATCCCAAGCATGATTATTTATTTATCTGTCGAGTTGGAAATAAGGATTTTATGCCTATGATTATGATACGCAACTATGGTTTTTGAAGTTCGGTTTGATATGCTTCCGAGAGAGATTCGGAAGAAAACCCGATTTGACTCTGTTTTGGTTTGAACTAATAGTTCGCTTTGGTTATTCGGTTGAGATGAAATGATGATTTGTATGATTATGGATACTTACGATCTGCTCGTGCGTTCTGTTGTTACCTCTTTCACCGGATCCCGGGCCGGTATGTGATCGTGCGCACTATAATATACTCCGGTGTCATGCTGTGTTATGGTTCACCGAGCCCCTCGCTAGAGGGCCGGGTTCCATTTATATTTGGTGTTATGCTGTGTTTGGCGTTATGATGTGTGACGGGGATACGGAGATTTGAAACTTCTGGTGTTATGCTGTGTTGTGGCGCCAGATAGGGTGGCGACCACGTTCTGTCCGCCGGGTCCTATGGACCGCATATGATATGTGATGATGTATGATGATATGATGAGTCTGTTTACCGATGGTGGGGCAAACCCAATGGTGGGGCAAACCCAGTGGTGGGGCAAACCCAATGATGAGGCAAAATTCCACATTGGTTTAGGCAAATCCCACATTGGTTTAGGCAAATCCCACATCGGTTAATGTTATCTCATATGACAGGTTATGATGTGTACGGTATGAGTATGTATGATTTGTATGTCGGATGTAGGTACTTTGGTATTTGGGTTTTTATACTCACTTTCTGTACTCCTATCTTCGGTTATGATTTCATTTTCTGTATGCTATGCTTTACACACTCAGTACATATTCGCATCGACCCCCTTTTCTTCTGGGGGGCTCTGCGTTTCATGCCACGCAGTACCCACGAATGAGTAGGTGATGTTAGCGAGAAGATGTTCCACCGGATTGGCGAGTTCCATTTCTTCCTGAATGCCGCGTCCGAGTGCTTGTATGGTATCTGAGATGTTAGTAGAGACTTTGCAGACAGTGTCGAGTGTATGATATGTCGGGTCTGTTTGTAAGCGGCTATATAAGCCGGTGTGTTTGTATGCATTACGCTACCGATGTGTTTGGCAAGCGGCTATATAAGCCGAAGTGCTGTTGTGCCTTATATTACAGTTTTCATACGATTGCAGATTTTATTTGATTTGAAAAAAAAAAAAAAACGAAAGGCATGTTTGTTTTCTGAAAAATTTTCATTACGTGCGTATGTTATGTTTTGTGGGCCCGAGATGGTTATGAGTATTACGATAGTCGACGGGTTCGCCGGCCCTAGGTAAGGGTCGGTGCCCATCATATTCCTATCGGAAATTAGGGTGTGAAATTTCAAACGGAAATCATGTTAAGTTCTTCCAAAAACAAGTCGTTAGGGCTATACAAAGGTAAATCTCGGGGACCACGGATATGCATCAAACCAATCCGGGCCCACTCATGGACGTTAAAGTCATTATACGTTATAGAACTTTCTACGAACGTTTCAAGGCAATCCGGTTCTGTCTATGAAAGTTACGAACATTTTTAGACATAGGATCCCTTAGTAACAAAACCGTTTTTGCAACATTTTAGATCCAATCATATCGAGACATAAAGACCATATTAAGGATGCCAACATCAAAAACAAATATGAATCATAAACATGCTCGGAATCGAAGAATGGAGTTACCCTAAGGCACAAATCTTGTCATAGCCTACTTACCCTAAGACATGTTAAAAGAAAGGAAGAGTAAGCTTTACATACCTTGTCCGCTTCTAAGCTATTCCGAACTTAAGTCTCGGCCAAGATCTACAATAATGTCGTTAGACATCAAACATTAGTCATAAACACTTAGAAATCCGATTCCAAGTCAAGACTTTATCTACAAAAATTTGGGCAAGCATTTTTCCTATAAATTCAACAACCCCGAGAATTCAACTCGGCCAAATCTCCAACAACAATACCAACAACCATATAAACAACATCAATAATTAATTCGAGACGCATTCTAACAATAGTAACCTTCACCCACATAATTCGACGGCATTCCATTTACATTCAAATTAACTACATACAATCAAGCCAATGCCAATGATCTCACATTCAAGTACTAATCCAAAACCATTCAAACGCGATTCAAGAACATTTCAAACAATCCGCAAAATATTCAAATCAGCCCATCCAATACACAATGCAACCCAAAACCTTCCAAGTTCAAGAAAACAACAACAATACATTACTTCCTTCCGAATTCATAAACTATACTAATAATTCATACATCGACAACATCATTCCCACAAATACAAGAAACTTTCTAAAAATTCCATTGATTTCTACAACAAGTCACAAACGACTATAACTTCAATTTGAGCCATTAAACATTCATTTTCTTCACATAATCCACAACACAACAACCAAATTACACTAAATAAAAGTAGTCCTTCATTTCTACACAACACACATATATACACGGCCACAACACCAACACCATACCTTCATGAATTTCATTCATTTCCACACTCCACAACATACACAAACCATGCATAACATATGAAAATAAGGATTAAATCTTACCTCTTCCATCCACCTTCTCCCTCGGCTAGAGTTGTTCATGGCAACAACAAATGATTTTCTTGCTCCAACAACTACTCCACGTTGTAGAGGACCTTCCAATTGGTAGGAAAACTAGAAGAAAATATTTTTTTGATCACTATTCATGATCTTCCATTTTTTTCTTGCCTTAGCCGAATGGTCCCTTATGTTTTCTCCAAGCTTCTTGAAATTTCTAAGGGATGAAAAATGATGAAGATGATTTAATTGTCATCTTTAGCTACTTATATAATTAACACATGTGGGCTATGGCCCACATCCCACATGCACGGCCACATGGCCCCTTTTGGCCATTTTCATGAAATATTTATTTCACTTCTAGCCCTTAATTTTCATGAAATGCTTAACTTTCCATAATTCACTTTTAACCCCAAATTTTCCTTATTCCAAATTTACCCTTAACACTCCATACCAATGAAAAGATGAATATGCAACTTGTGCATTAAAATAAAACCAACAAAACCGAAAATTAAAAGTCTTGTCCATAACTCGTCACAACCAACTTAAAATATTCCAACGTACAAAATACGGGATATAACATCCTTCCCCTCTTTAGAACATTCGTCCTCGAATGTTCAACTAGTCTCATAGGGTCTTATAAGGATCTCGGAGGGGTTTCCTTTATTACCCTAGCATGTACTCTCATCTACCAATCATATTTCTTTTTCATCTCCTTTTACCTTACGAATAATATAATAAGGTCCAATACATCTCGGGTTAAACTTCTTCTTCTTGTCAGATCTCATTACATCTTTCATGGGTGGCATCTTCAAGCATACCCACTCGCCAATCCGGAATTCTAAGTGTCGACGTCGATTGTCGTCATATGCTTTCTGTCGTCTCTGGGCTGCTAATAGCCGTTCCCTACTTTACTTATCGTCAGTTGATATAAATCTGAAAGAATCTGACGCATAAATTCACTCTCTTAGCGATCAGCTAGTTTTGACCACCTTGTCTTAAATCGTCTTATAACCTCCCTTTACTAAACTTGTAACATTCTAGGCACATTATCTCGTGTCGTTTCTTTATCTTTAGTTCAAACTCTTCTATTGTCCCTTTGCTCAGATCTTGCTCTTAACTTTCCGGTCACACATTATGTGGCAATCCTTGCACGAATATGCGAAGGTGCTTCGAATTAGCTCACAAATACCTTGGCGTGGCTTCACTAGTCCTTATGTTTTACTTTGTCTTCGCCTCTTTTTCTCTTGCCTGTAGCCCAAGCATCCGTATTCAAGATATTGTAGTGTCGATTGTCTTTATCTTACACTTGTATCTCTCGCACTCGCTTCCCCCCTTTAGGGGTGTACTTATACCGTTACCCAACTATACTTTGTCCTATGTCCGCATTTTTCAATCTTAATTAGGCAGTACTTTTATCCCGATATTTTACCTCCCTCGCCTTTCATATACCGCCACGTTGGTTGACGGAATACGCATATCCGCTAATATAGCCATGTATGGATTTTATCATAGACATACATACACATATAATTATTACCATCTCGTTTACAAAATACTTCCAACCGCTATTTCAACTCACCCTAATTCCAGAGCTGTAGTGCACCTTCTTTCTCTTTACCGGTCTAATCCGCCCCGTGCTACGTGACCTCTTAAGGTTTCTGCCCACTCCGCAGACTCAAATTTTCCTTAGACTACTCCAGTTTCTCATTTGCTTCTTACGTCTGAATTTGTAAGACTTTCGAAAAAACTTTCCTGTCACCCATCCCTAAAAATTGCTCTCACCTCAAAGACGCTTAACTTTGGAACTACGATAGGATATGATGCTTTAATGCTGATATGATCGCGTCCACCTTATCGTATGACCTTCAAGACATAATGCGGAGTAAGTTGAAGCCTTTGCATTTCAAAGATGCTCTCATAACACAATTACTATTTTAGCCCTTTTGTGGTCCTCAGTATTCGCTTTTCACCTATGGATATGATTACTTTTCGTCCCAGACTTCCAAATTCCCAATGGTGAGAAACACACCTTGATCGCCGTTACTTATAAATACTTGGTTATCGGCCTTTGGATTTCTGCTCTCATTTTACCTTGTTCCTCATTCTTTCTATAACCGAGTCTTTCACAGTCTCGTCACTTATAATACTCATATCCTTGGCTACACATGTCATGGTCTCTTACTACACTGCTATCTCGCTTTCTTCCTATTTCCTCTTTCCAATTACCCTTTCTTTCCTTGCACTCGCTATCATTTTCGTTATTATATAACCCTTATTCCAAACTTTCCCTACCGAACTTGATAAGCCTCCCTTATTCGTTCTATAGCTCGCTTTTTCGTTTCACACTTTCCTTTATATTCTGGCTACCTAGGTCATATCATAGCTTTGGCCACCTTCTCACTAGGCTTTACGCATTTTCATAACAATCCTTATTATATTCGCATTATATCTTGTTCGTAATCAATCCTATAACATGACACTTCTTAGCCTTTTACCTTTTAAGTCCACTTTATCCTCAATATCTCTAGCTATCTTATCAATACATTCATATTCGTCTACGTTTCTTTTCCTCAGGCTCTTGTCTTAATCATACTATTACTTCTTTTAACCATAAGCTCGTCATAATTCGTCCCTCGCTTATCCATTCCGTGGTACCCTAATATAACTCTCTATCAAGGTTTGCAGTCTTCTCAAATCATCTCTTAGTGTCACAAGCCCTTTCCAATTTCTTTGTACCATATCAACATCGACCTTATAATTATTATTATCCCCAATTCAACAATTAACTTCTTTCTCGGTGTCGGCCGTACTGTAGCTTAGTCAATCTTATCATTACTATTGGCACGACCTTCAAGACATATTACAAACCTATATCATTCTTTCTTTATTTTTAGAAAAATTTCGCGAGTTTCCTCCGTAATCGTTACTATCTCAAAACACATCGCGTGAAATACCAACAATGCCTGGGGCCAACATATATATATATATATCTATCATATCACGGCCTCACCCAGGCTCCCAATATCAACAACAGTACAAAAATAATGAACATACCTTGTATGCCCAGCTCAAACTGTACCTGTTACACTTTCTTATTTACTTTTTCCTTTTAATCTTCAACTTGTATCTCAATCGTACTTCAATATCTTGCCCGACATATACCTTTCATACCTTTGCTTACTGCGTGTAGTAACTTCCAATATTATCAATCACTTTCTTACATCGATGTCATTCTTCTCCGCCGCAATCAAAAGTCGGGGCAAGGAATCTCATTTCCTATGACTTGGCTCTATGGCACGATCTAAGATACGAAAGAAAGTAACCACCCTAGATGCCTCGTAGCCTCCTGTTTATAAATGTGGCGCGCTTCACACCATAAACGAGACTCTCTGGGACACGACTTTGCACCAACCCTCTAGGACGAGCGCTTTGATACCAATTTGTCACACCTAGCATTATAGTGTGTGATGGGCACCCGACCTTTACTTAGGCCGAGCGAACCGGGCCGACTCTCGTGATACTCATAACCATCTGAGCCCTTGCAAGACATGACATAAGTACATAATGAAAATTTTTCAGAAAACAAACATGCCTTTCATCTTTATCAAATCGAATAAAACTAGTACCGTATGAAATCTGTAAACATATGAAGTTCGTAACATGATGCATAATGATACATCGGCTTACATAGCCGTTTACAAAACTGACATCTTATATACACGACCCTGTCTGCAAAGTCTCTAACATAACTCCAGATATCATAACATAAGCACTCTGACTCGGCAGCACTCCGGGAGGAAGTGGAGCTCGCCAATCCAGCTGGACATCTTCTACTAACATCTTCTACTCATCTGGGTGTACCTGCGTGGCATGAAACGCAGCCCCCGAAGAAAGGGGGTCGATGCTGAATATATCGAGCATGTAAGCGAAATACAATAAACGGAAATCATACTAACATACGGAGTATAGAAAAATCGATCAGTAACC
The DNA here is from genome assembly GCF_029784015.1 of Lycium ferocissimum. Lineage (NCBI taxonomy): Eukaryota > Viridiplantae > Streptophyta > Magnoliopsida > Solanales > Solanaceae > Lycium > Lycium ferocissimum. The sequence goes on from NW_026719841.1 coordinate 14,212, forward strand.
TGAAAAACCGTAAGGCTTCTGGCCTCGAACTTAACTCATGTACATATGCATATATATATATATATATATATATATAGCGTGTCCCGGCCCTCTAAAGTGGCACTCGGTAAGTAAAATCATCATATACATGTACATATAGCGTGTCCCGGCCCTCTAGTGAGGGACTCGGTAAGTAAAATCATGTCATCATATATATATATATATACATAGCGTGTCCCGGCCCTCTAGTGAGGGACTCGGTGAATAGAATCATCATATGCCATCCTGGCCGCCATCCCCATATCATCACATCATCATATACATATTCCTGGCCGCCATCCCCATATCATCACATCATCATATACATATATATATATATATATATATATATAGCGTGTCGACCTACAGTGAGGGACTCGGTGAGAACAATGCAAAGGAATGTTCACGAATGCGTGTCCCCGGCCCGGGACTTAGTGAAAGACATATTGAGCTTTGTACGGCGTAGTAGTGAGAAACCACATGCACATAAATCATCATTACGTACTCAATGGATAAGTAAGTAGCCGACGCTCGAGAGTCAAAACGGAAATCATGTTAAGTTCTTCCAAAAACAAGTCGTTAGGGCTATACAAGGTAAATCTCGGGGACCACGGATATGCATCAAACCAATGGGCCCACTCATGGATGTTAAAGTCATTATACGTTATAGAACTTTCTACGAACGTTCAAAAATTATGAAGTCTTGAATGAGTCGACGAGGGACACCAACGACAAGACATCTCGGATTGAATTTATCTAGACTCTCTGAGATGTAAATCAATACCATTCTCATGGTCACATGGAAGAAAGAAAGTGGGATAGATTTGCAAACCATGTAAGACTTAATATCATTATTGAGCAAGAAAAAGGATCGACGAGACTTAGAATTTCAAGTGAAAGATTGGGTATTCTTGAAGGTGTCGCCAATGAAGGGCGTCATGAGATTTGGCAAAAAGGGCAAGCTTAGTCCCCGGTACATTGGACCTTGTGAGATTGTACGCAAGATAGGCCAAGTGGCTTATGAATTAGACCTACATTCGGATTTGGAGTCGATCCATCCGAGTTTTTCATGTATTGATGCTCCGTAAGTGCATTGGAGATCCTTCTAGAATTTTGCCAATAGATGATGTCCAAGTTACTAAACAATTGTCTTATGAAGAAGTCCCCATTGCCATTTTAGATAGGCAAGTACGAAAGCTCCGAACCAAAGAGGTAGCTTCAATTAAAGTTTTATGGAAGAATAGTAATAGAGAGGAAATGACTTGGGAAGCCGAAGAGGACATGAAGTCGTGTACCCGCATCTATTTTCACCTTCAGGAGAGATTCAGGCAGAGACGCCATTAACCTCAGGTATGTAATGCTTTTCTTGATGTTTACTTGGTCGTGTGTGGCCATGGTTATTGTCGTGTTGTTATAGCCCTGTGAGGCGATGTATTTTGGGTTGCAGTGCAGGATGGTAGTGCCATATTATAGGGGAAACTCTGGCAAAAAAATTTTAGAATCTCAATAGTCTATGATTCAAGGACGAATGTTTGTAAGAGGGGGAGAATGTTACACCTCGTAGTTTCGTCCGTTGAGATTCGTTAGGCGTTAGTTGTCCTAATCGTGGAAACAAGAGTTACTAAGATATATGAGATTACATGTTCCCATATTATGTTTATGGGGGTTTAAGACCATGAAATAAGCTATGGAAGGATTTAAGAACAAACAAATAAAGGAATTGAGTTTGTGGGAACTATGGTAAAACTTGCCAAAATTTTCGGACAAAATTTTGGTCCAAATTGGTGGGGGAGTATCTCCTAGAATATGAGGAGTTTTTGTGTGTTTCTTTTATCCGAATTGAATTTTATCGAGTCTAGTTTTCAACGCAACAAACCGCTTGTCAATATGACGTCTTAGTAAAAAGTTATGGCTATTCTACGGCATCATGTCGAGCGAAAATTTTGCGGACAATGACGCTCGCGAGAATTTTGACGCCCCGTAAAATTCGGGGTCCGTCAAATTGACACGATCCAGCGTCAAATGGTCACAATGACCCATATTTAGCTGGGCAGTTCTACGGACCATTTTGACGGTCCGTAGGAATTTATACGGCCCGTCAAAATGGGCGTGTAATGCCAGTGGGAGTTTAAGTTCCGCTTTATATATTTTGTTCCACTTCATTTGGACATATTATTTTACCAAATCAGATCCAAAGGCTCTCCAAAAACCCTCTCTACCACTCCATAAACTAATCCAAGCCAAATCCAAGAGAGATTAAATATCAAGAGGCAAGAATCAAGATACCCATGTGCTAGAAGTCTTGCTAGGGTGAATAAACTCCAAGAATTCTTTGGTTATTGAAGCTAGGGTTTTCGTATAAGTTGATAAGCTTACTTCAAAGATCATTCTTATGAGATAAAAGGTTAGTTTTCATACTTATTACATACTATCAAGAATGTTTATTTGTTGAACAACTTAGGTGGAAGGAAAAAGTGGAAGATGAGTTCTAAATGTAGTTTTTATGAGGTTTTGAGTAGAAAGCTAACTTGAGTTATGATTCTTAGTATAATATGGGTATAATATTTCTATGGAAAGTAATAATGGTGATGAAGACGCATTATATGAAAATGTGCTAAAATGGGCATGAAGTTGCTAGCATAAGTTGAACACAAGGATGAATTTTGAAGGCTAAATCGAATGTGAATACTTGATTATGATATTGTGGATATTATTGTGGTTGTTTGGGAGTTGTTTTGTGATATAGTGGAAGTTGACAAAATAGGGGAAATGCTGCCCAATTTTCATTAGAACATGAATTACCCTAGTTTGAATTGAAGAGTTTCATTAAGGCTTAACCTTGGTATGAATTCTTCTAAATGTAGATTATTTGAGCTTCAACGGTGAACGCTAAATAGTTAAGGAGATAAAGAGGTATGTAAGGCTAACCCTTCTTTCATTAAGGCATGGTTCCCATATATATGTATATATATATATATATCCTTTCATGAGTTCCATAATGATTTATAAATGACTCTACCTCTAAGAGTACCAAAGCTCATGATTCTCGATACTTTCACGATACTAGTACTTCCTTTATATGATAGTTGATCCTATAAGGATAGATGTAATGAAAACGACGATGGCAATGATGTTGATGATACTGATGGACTTTTATGTAAACGTGTTTAAGTATATATGACTATTATATAACACCAAGCTTATATGGGCAGGTATGATATCTATTGCGCGCACACCACTGCAGTTGGGTACGGATAACACTGAGCCTTGGTAGGGCCAGGTATGTATAATACCGAGCCTTGCCATGGCCGGGTATGTGAAACCACCAAAACTTCATGGTCGGGTATGCTATGGATACGAATATGTATATGAATACGAATATGTATATGAATACGGATATGAAAATGGATGTGAATATGTATTTGATCATGGATATGGATATGTACACGGATATGGACATAGGTATACGCATATATGTATGTACACAAGCACGCATTAGAAATGGAAGGCCCCTATGAAAGACAACTAAGTAATTATGATGATGGCTCTGCTACTCCCCGATTCCCCCATCCTATGCTATTTCTTGTGTTGTCTCTTACGCTCATATTATGATGTTGATTATACTTTACATACTCAGCACATTATTCATACTGACGTCCTTTTGTTTGTGGACGCTGCGTCATGCCCGCAGGTGGACAGGGAGACAGGCTTGATCCATAGATATCTTGCTCAGGGACTACATAGAGAAGCTCCATTTCATTCCGGAGCTACAACTTTTGGTATTATTCTTTTGTGTACATACCCATGGGCAAGGCGGGGTCCTGTCCCGCCTATATGATGTGACATACTCTCCTTAGAGGCTCGTAGACAGTTGTGTATGATTAGATGTCCTTAGCCTTGTCAACTTATATTTTGTATACCTTTTTGATAGCCTCGTCGGCTTATGTACATTAATATGGGCTTAGTTGTTAATGATGTTATGAATGTATTATCGCCCAACGATATTAGCATGAATGATGGATAGAAATTATGATTAAGCTATGTGGCTCACCTAGATGAAAAATGTGAATGTACGATGAGGGGTGCCTGGGTGGGTTAGCACTGGGTGCCCGTCATGGCCCTCCGGTTGGGTCGTGACATGTTATGCCCGGCCAACTAGGCACGGTGTATCATCATTATGTACATAACATCAAGCATGCATGCAAGCTCAAGTAAAAGCTATAGCGCTATCGGAGTGACCTAAGGTCGGAAACTTCCGATTATGTTATGGAACATCATCATCGTCATGGCTCGCCTTGAAAGAAATAGTAACATGAGGTGAGGCAACAACAAAGAATAACATCAATAAAACCATAAACATAGAAATATCATTCAGACTCATGAAAGCATAATTATCATCATCACTACCATAAAAATATCTCGTAAGAAGCTCTTAAAGATCATTGACTTTCGTCTTTAGTGATGGAAGGAGGTCATGGGAGTATAGAAAAGAATTTATAGTATAGAAATCATGCCTTTGAATGAAAGGGCTAGCCTTAACATACCTTTATGTCTCCTTAATGATATCGGCTAGGTGCTCTCCTTCCGAGCTCACAATTCTACATACAAAAGGGTTCGTACAAGAACCAGATAATCGAAAGTATACTTAAGCTTAAACTAAAGCGGCTAAGGCTAATGAAAATTGGGCAGCATTTCCTTTGTTTCGACAACTTTTCCCCATGTTATGTCCCGTATCTTTACATAGGGACATTATGAAGCTAAGTGCGACAAGTTAAAGACAAAGCGGTTTTAGGGTTCCGTAGGGTTTTCACCTCCCGATTTCGTTTCTATGCACAAGTTGCCTATGGATTTCGTTTGGTATAAGAACATTATTGGAGAATAAGGGTTAATTAACCAAGATTGGATGACTAAGTGAGATTAAGAACTTAATTACATCATTAGTGAGCCTAAGTGGTCGTGTGGGCCCCACTTGTGGTTTGGCCAACTCTTATTGGCTAAGAACTTGGGTGGGACACATGTCAACTTTGTGGACTGCATATATAAGGAGGATTGCTGATTCATAGTTCAATTAAACTTTCATTTCTACATTGCAAGTTGGAGAAATTTAGTGATAGAGAGAGAGGCTCTCGGCTACAAGCTGGCCGAGAACACCCTCCTCCAAATTGATCCAAAAAAAAATTGATTTTCCAAGCAAATTAACTCCTCATCAAGTGTATAAGGACGTGTAGTAGTTGTTGGGAAGAGACAAGGAGGTGTAGCATTCAATAGAGTTAAAGATTCGGCCAAGTTTGAAGGACAAATTGCAAGGTAAGCATGATCATTGTTCTTGTGTTGTATGGAGATTTGAATGTATAATTCATGCATGTTGTTGTTGGATTGTTGTTGTGGTTGAATTTGAGGTTGAGCCGTGAGCTTGGTGAAGCAAGGGGTGGTTCCATTTTGCATGTATTGTTGGTAAATAAATGTATGTCAACATATGTAATTGAACAAGATTGTAGAAATTGGTTTATGATGTGCATGTTAGAGTGGGCTGTTTTCTTAAAGTTTGAATGACCCATGTGTTGTAGATTTGAATGGAATTATGTTTGGTTTTCTTGTACATGTATTGGAAATGGATTGAAGGTGTTGTAGTGTGGATAAATGAGTAAAAATCATGGAGTTGTAGGGATGGCATTGAAGGCCGTGGTAAGGGGAGCCGCTTTTAGGGAGTTTATGGGTTTTGTGCCAAGTTTTGATTGTTGTTGTTATGCACATTGTGGTATATTGCGTGTATGTTGAATGTGTGAATTAAGGTGTTAATGAAACAAATCATGTTGAAGGGTATAGGCAGTCCAAAACCGTGGTTGCTTTTGGGTATTAGAAGTGAAGTAATGTTGTTGAATGTTGTTATGAACATATAGTAAAAGTGAAATGGTATTGTTGTATGGCTGTTTGGCCGTGAGTTGGGACTGAATAGAATGATATACAAGCTGTCCAAAGTCCCCTAAGTCATGTTAAACAAGTTTGGAATGGTATAAGAAGGAATGATTAGTAATGTTAGCTTGTAGCGCTAGTTGGTTTGTATGCGAACGAAACGTCGTCTAAATGTTGAAAGGGATTGTGAGCGTCAGAGTGCGTGTGAAAATCCTTTGTAAACTAATTGTAGCTCTTGATATCTTGATATAGGATACGTGTTGTTGGGCAGCAAGCACAAGTTATTATACTACTAAACGCTAAAGGTACGTAAAGCCTACTCCTTCCTTCTTTTTGTCATGTTCTAGACGTAAGTAAGATATAATCCGAGCCTCGGGGTAACTCCACTCTCAAACTCCTAGTATAACATGTGATTGTTATTCATCCTTAATGTTGAAAATGTTGGAATGGTCGAGTTATGGTCTCGCTATCTATTACATGATTGACTTGTATGTAACGTATAGGAGTTCTTTTCTCTTAAAATGAATTGCATAGGTATGTTGAGTTTTTATCAAATGTAACATGCTAGGGTGATACATGTACATGAATCTCGAAACGTTCCTTAATATAGTTTACGATAGTAATTGCAAGAATTTAATGTGATTAGTGTCACGATGTCCGAGAACCTGATTTAGTTTACTATTCGTTGAGTCTCCAAAGATGTTTTACTTTTATGTGGTTGCTTATTATTCGCTCGTGCTTACCGCATATCCTTCAATCGAGTCCAAGACCGGAGTACGTTCTCGTGTGCACAACTATTATACCATTCACCGAATCCCTCACTAGAGGGGCGGGACACGTTATATATATATATGATGATGATGATGATGATATGATATGATGATTTGGAGATGGAGGCCGGGAGGGGCATATATTCCTTATTACCGAGTCCCTTACTAAAGGGCGGGACACGAATATGTTTATGTTTATGATGTTATGATTATAAATACCGAGTCCCTTACTAAAGTAGGGACACGTTATATATGTTATATACGGAATGATTATGCAGTTTTGATTATAAAACACTATATTGATATTGATGTGAGAACGATACAGATGAAATATAGTGTTTTGTTTTGAAACTCTGATTGTTGCATTGAATCCTTTCCACCTTGTCATAGATACGATTCTCTTTACTTGTTTCATGCTTTATATACTCGGTACATATTCCGTACTGACCCTCTTCGGGGGTCGCGTTTCATGCCGCGGTGCGGTACGCTCGTTTCGGAGATCCGCCGGGCCTAGGACATCTACTCAGCTATTTCAGAGTGCTCCTTTGTTCCGGAGCATAGTTTCGTGGTATAGCCCTTTTGATATGTATATATGTTGTTGCTCAGGGTACGGCGGGGCCCTGTCCCGTCATATGATGTCGTTGTCACTCTCAGAGGTCTGTGGTCACATGTGTGGGTCTATGTGTAGTTGATGTTTTGTTGTGTGGACATGACTTGTGTTTGGGGCGTACCCATTTGTAGTGGCAGCCTTGCCGGCTCGCGTAGATATATGTTTATTATGGCGGTGTATGAAGGTAACTTTCTCGGCTTATGTTTTGTTGGGACGTTCCCCTATATATATATGACAGCCTTGCCGGCTTTTGTGCGGTATTAGCTGACCCAAAAGGTTGTAACTCTTCGGGAGCGAGGTAGCTTTGATATGCATACGTCTTGTCTCAGATACTTATAACGTACGTGCATGCTAGTAGTGTATGACTATAGATAACAAGTGTATACGAGTGTCCAGCTCGGGCACTAGTCATGGCCTACGGGGTTGGGTCCTGACACCCCATGTAATAAAACAAGTCCCAAACTTCATAACAACACCCATAATATCATAATACGTAAATTCCTTCGAGTTAGACATTATTCGACTTCCAAATATACTTCCAAAATCCTCCATAACCCTAACTATACTATAACATCATGTCCATCATTCGCATAATACTTCCTCAACATCATTAGCATCATTCGTAACAAGATTATACCCATATTACTCCTTGAATCATAACTCAAACTACCTTTCAACTCAACATACCATTATTTGCATATTTGAATTCATATTCCATATTTGTTCCTAATTCAAATTCTTCAACTACTCAACACCATCAATAACTTGAAAAAATTGTAAAACTCACCTTTGATTATGTAGGGATGATCTTTGGACGGAAATACCCCTCTTGAGAAAAGCTCAACTTTAATACCAAAGAGATTCTCAACTTCTATCAATCCTAGGAAGCATTCACACCCTTGGTTATACCAACTTCTGATGTTTGATCTTTGATTTTTCCCTTAGATATGTGTTAGTATTATATGGAGAGGGTTCTAGAGGTTTAGAGAATGTTGGAGAAGTGGAAAATGAGAAAAAATGAAGAAGGATCGTGTATATATAAAAATGGAATTCGGACCCAACCCGAAATCTACGGCCTACTATATGGACCGTATTAATTATACGGTCCGTATAATGGACCGTACATTTCCTCCAAAATGTCATCCCTCTCTGGAAGGGTTCTACCGATAGACATACGGGCCGTATAAATTATACGGTCCGTATATATGACCGTACAATTCACAATTTTTTCGGATTTGTCCTCGTCGTTTCGTTTTATCTCAAATCCTTATGGAACCTTGTTGGAACTTGTTTAACGCTTCATTAACGATCTAAAGAACCTTATAACTTATCCTCAAAACCTTGCTAAATATCCATTAGCTCAATAACTATAAAATCTTCCCCAAACGCAACTTATACTTTGCTCCCTTGACGAACCTAGTTTCCCCAAGTCATATAACTTAAAATCTTATCGCACATACTTTAAGGTCGCCGAATACCCTTTTATAGTCGTGAGAACTTCATGTTCATCTTAAGCTTGCGCTAGTATATTTACGACTCAACGACATAAAATTTCCGAGGTGTAACACTCTTTCCCCCTTAAGAACATTCC
>NW_026719842.1:0-10054 GCF_029784015.1 Lycium ferocissimum
TCTTACTAGGTGTGATGGGCACCCGACCCCATATTCGGAGCCGAGCGAACCCGCCGACTCTTATTGCACATATGAACTACGCGTTTTTTTTTTTTTTTTTTTGACAAGCATTAACGTACATAGCACAATTATGAACATAGACTAATAAGCTTTACGATCATACTATACAGCGACGGGGACAATCAGGAGTACCAATAGCTACTGTACATATCTGTCTACGAGCCTCTAAACATAGTACACGTATACATAGAAAGGGCCGAGTACTGCCGTGCCCGAATATATACACAAAAGTAATACCAAGGGACTGGGCTCCGAAACAACCGGAGCGCCGCAAAAATCTTCGCCGAGGAACTCCCAGGAACCGAATCCGGTTGTCACGACTCGCGCGGCATGAAACGCGCGCCGCCCACATGAAGGGGCGTCAGTACGAATAATGTACCGAGTATGTAAGACATGGAAAATAACATGTACAGGAGTATAGATTATAAATAACAATATCGTGGGGTCATGGATATATATATGCTGAGGTAAGAAAGTAACCTGTGCGTAGGAACACCTTTGCAGGCCGAATACCATGCATGCTTATTGTCTTTTTTTTTTTGAAAAACATTTCTTTTCATAGACATAGAAATAGAATTTATGTCATATCGTAGTATCATAGCATAGCATAGTATATCGTAGTATCATAGCATAGCATAGTAGATCATAGTATCATAGCATAGCATAGTATATCATAGCAGTATATCATACAGTGTCGGCTCGCCCACATAGTATAATTCCCGCGTCCGGGCATCCCGCGTCCGGGATGATATCAAGTCAAGTACGGATACATGCACCGTGAGTAACCCAGCGCCCATAGCGCTCTGCCCTTTTTCCCAGTTTTCCCCAAATATATTTTTAAACATATATGTATATATATATACCATAGCATGCAGGGGAGCCCAAGGGAAATCATGTACTTATCGGAGTGACGTAAGGTCGGGAACCTCCGATTATATTATAGAATAATTAAGGGCGCTTATCTCACCTTGAAGGGATGGTTAATATAAGGCGAGACTATTAGTGGAGAGCAATATCATGAGAAAGTATAACATAGGATCATAGGGCATCGTTCGTATACTTAGAATCTTTAAAGGAAAACACTATTCATGAGTAGAGCCGAGGATTCAAGAAATAGTTTAACGTTCTCATCTCGGCACTGGAATCATAGACTTGGAACCTTTAATCATAGAATTATCATTTTTTCCATCATAGAGTCATAGTCGTCGTCTTAGTCATTAAGGCTTGCAATATTGTAAAACTTAGTTTTTGGAGAAAAACGAGTATTTTGGAAAACATTTGTAAACTTTTAGGAAGGAAAATCATGTTTTGGAATCGAGGGATTAGTTAAAACAACTATGATTTAGTAGTTGAAATAATAACCAAAAACTTTCCTTAACTATAGAATGAAAATAAGTCGAAGGGGACAATAGGAAAGAATTCGGGAATAGTGGGCCCACCTCGAGTCAAATGAGGCAGCATATCAATTTTACGTATATTACAATTCATGGCGTCACTTGGGAGGGTCTTAGGGTAATCGAGTCCTATTTGTGTAAGTTCTGGATGTCCAAGAAGTTTTTCCAACATTTTATGCAAGTTCTAATTCAATTCTACCGAATGAATAGTAGTTAATTTCAATCTCGGATTTCTAGAGTTAGGAAAGTCCCCGAGGCGCGAAATCAAGCCTACACGTCTAAGACATGCCAAAGAAAGGAAATAAAGTCTTACATACCTCTTTTCGCTCCTTATGGCACTCCAAATTCAAGCTCTAACTTCGCCAAAATCTACAAATTGGTCATGTTTACCAAACATGATTAGTGCCTTTAGAATTGAATTCGTGAAACAACACTTGGCTACCGAAATTTCGGAAGCACTTCCTCTGTAAATACATCGTTTCCCAAGAATCATCTTAGCCAATTCTCATCAACAACAATCCGGGAATTCAACCCGGCCAAACTATCAATCATAATATCGCAACCATATTAACAATTTCCAATTTCCATCCAAGATACATTCTAACAACTTAGTCAATATACTACTTCCATCAAGACCTTCCAACTCCAATGAAAACAATAACAACCTACTAATTCATATACCAACAATATCATACAAGTCTCATTAGCTTCCATGCATGCAAGAACATTATATTCAATTCAAGTACTTCAATCACAAGTCTCCAACTTCTACAACTTCACAAGATTATTATGCATTCATTAGCAACATGGTATCCACAACACAACAACAACCAAAACACTAAATAATATTGGCTCCTCTTCTTTCATCATTCAACACATACACGACTACACATACTCTATACCACACGGCCACATCATATATATGCGCACAACTACAACCTTTCCAAAATCATTCAATTTTCATTATCCACTTAGCATTCACAACAACAACAACCATATATTAGATAGAATAGTTAAATCATCATTCCTACACACACACCATAGGTACACGGCCACATACACACTACACATTACAATTTCCAACTTCCACTAATTCATTCAACTTTCACTTCTAATACAAATTCCGCCACAACTACAACTAGATTACCACATAAAATTCAATTCATATTTCCTACACCTATACATATATACACGGCCAAGTACTATATTTCTCTCCTTCATAAATTTCATCCATTTTAGCATACCACAACACATATAAGCCATATATAATACACAAAACAAGATTAATTCTCACCTTTCTTCTTCACTTCTCACTTGGCTACAACTTGGCAACTTGTATGATTGTGAGTTCTTCTTGCTTCAACAACAACTCCACCTTGTTAAGGACCCTCTACTTGGTAGAAAATAATTTTTGAAGGAATTTTTATCAATTTTTCCTTGGAATTTCTCTCTTGGCCGAAAGGCCTATAGGTTTTCTTCTTCTTTTCTCTTCTTCTTATTTCATGAAATTTCTAGAGAATTATGGAGCAAGGATGACTTGGTCATCCATTTATTGACCAAATTTTATTCAAGGTGGGCTTGGACCCTATGCATGGCCGGTTGGGCCTTCAAATTTTCTTAAAAAAATTCCAAGCCCAATCATCAAGCTTGTTCTTGTCATTCATGAAAACAAATTTTTCCCCGTTTCCAAATTTGCCCTTCGTCTTTCTCCATATTTCCACGGGTCATATTGCGAATTTTCCTTTTATGCCCTTGGCCTTTCTTAAAATTTCCGCTTCATAAACCATTCATATACTTAACAAAATAAAAATAGGGCCTCGCTTGTCGTCCTCCCGCAATTGTCTTGAATTATCCGATTGCACAAAATGCGGGATATAACATCCTCCCCTCCTTTAGAACATTCGTCCTCGAATGTTAAACTGGCCTCATAGTGTATGGTAACACTTCGGGGAGGTCTCCTCCATAGATGCCTCACATGTCACTTAACATACCCGTTTTGGAAGCCCAGGTTACTTGTAGGCCGCGAGCCAATTAGTTTCGCTCGGAATGCTGGCCTTAAGTTAATAGGTCCTTCTTATTGAAACTTGGATTGTCCTGGTCCAATTTAGGTCTAGCATATCCTTCTCCCCTTTCTGCTAGTCTAATCCGTCCCAACCTACCCGACTTCTATCGAGTCTCCAACCCAATACGCTCAATAATATAAGGCGCGATATATATATATAACATCGTAGAACCTAAATCAGTTGATGCATTTACATTATAGAAAAAAAAAATACTAATGATATACCTGGTACGTCATCGGGGGATAGCTCAGGATCCTGTCGGTCAGCTACTACTCTCGCGGGCTGAACCCTACTTCTGCCACGTCGAGATGGGCAGTCGCGCATAAAATGACCCGGCCTAGCACAGGCATAGCAAACATCTGTACCCGCGCGACACGGCCCCGCATGTAATTTACGGCCGAAGGCATCGTAATACGGGTGGTCTCCTCGGTCGGACTCACCGCTATACCGGGAACCCAAAACTCCATGGCCCCGTCCCGACCCGGCGGCCGAGCTTGATCTCTACCATACCTCCGCGGGCAATCGCGCATCACATGGCCAATCCGACCGCGGACGAAACAAGCACACGTATCTAAGTAACACCGCCCGAGTGTGGCTGTCACATCGCGCGCACCGCGGTTGGGGCGCCCCGCACCGCCGAAGTCGGCTCTATGTCGGGACCCCAAAACTGCGGCACTCCGATCTCGGTCCCGAATACTCAAAATGCTCCCGTACCGTCCCCCTTCATACTCCCTTCGGCCCTTTTTTTCGCGACCCCCATCACCAAATTTCATGCCCTGTTGGTGAGCCTGAGTGGCTACTATTTGGGTTAATAGTAGGATAACTGTCCGTCTCATCTCCCCGAATTGGGGCCTCGGGTGGGGGAGCCGGAGGTCTTTGCCGGAGCTGAAATGGGAGCTCCTTCTTGCTCCCCTAACATCGGCGGAGTGCGAATAGCACGAGAGGTGGCCTCGTTATGGGACTCACCCTCCTCAACATTTACCGGCCTCCGCCTCTCTGCTGCTATCTTACCCTTCTCGGCGGCTGTTGCTCTCATCTTCACAAGCGTCGCTGAAAATGTAACACTGGATTAGAAATAGGAAAATCTCTTATTATAGCTCTATCGCACGATCTAGATTACAAAGAAGGTCAAATTTCTAAATGCCCTGTGACCTCCTGTCTATAAGTGTGGCGCGCTACACACCCATAAACGGGACTCTCTTACCGGACACGGCTCGTAGACAAACCCCTAGGACCTTTGCTCGATACCACTTTGTCACACCCCGATCTTACTAGGGTGTGATGGGCACCCGACCCCATATTCGGAGCCGAGCGAACCCGCTGACTCTTATTGCACATATGAACTACGCCGTTTTTTTTTTTTTTTTTTTTTTTGACAAGCATTAACGTACATAGCACAATTATGAACATAGACTAATAAGCTTTACGATCATACTATACAGCGACGGGGACAATCAGGAGTACCAATAGCTCGTACATATACGTCTACGAGCCTCTAAACATAGTACACATATACATAGAAAGGGCCGAGACCGCCGTGCCCGAATATATACACAAAAGTAATACCAAGGGACCGGGGCTCCGAAACAACCGGAGCGCTGCAAAAATCCGCCGAGGAACTCCTAGGAACCGGATCCCATTGTCTCTCGCCGACTCGCGCGCATGAAACGCGGCGCCCACATGAAGGGGCGTCGGCACGAATAATGTACCGAGTATGTAAGACATGGAAAATAACATAAACAGGAGTATAGATTATAAATAACAATATCGTGGGGTCATGGATATATATACGGAGGTAAGAAAGTAACCTGTGCGTAGGAACACCTTGGCAGGCCGAATACCATGCATGCTTATTGTCTCTTTTTTTTTTTTTTTGAAAAACATTTCTTTTCATAGACATAGAAATAGAATTTATGTCATATCGTAGTATCATAGCATAGCATAGTATATCGTAGTATCATAGCATAGCATAGTAGATCATAGTATCATAGCATAGCATAGTATATCATAGCACCGAACAGTGTCGGCTCGCCCACATAGTATAATTCCCGCGTCCGGGCATCCCGCGTCCGGGATGATATCAAGTCAAGTACGGATACATGCACCGTGAGTAACCCAGCGCCCATAGCGCTCTGCCCTTTTTCCCATTTTTCCCCAAATATATTTTTAAACATATATGTATATATATACCATAGCATGCGGGGGGAGCCCAAGGGAAATCATGTACTTATCGGAGTGACGTAAGGTCGGGAACCTCCGATTATATTATAGAATAATTAAGGGCGCTTATCTCACCTTGAAGGGATGGTTAATATAAGGCGAGACTATTAGTGGAGAGCAATATCATGAGAAAGTATAACATAGGATCATAGGGCATCGTTCGTATACTTAGAATCTTTAAAGGAAAACACTATTCATGAGTAGAGCCGAGGATTCAAGAAATAGTTTAACGTTCTCATCTCGGCACTGGAATCATAGACTTGGAACCTTTAATCATAGAATTATCATTTTTTTCCATCATAGAGTCATAGTCGTCGTCTTAGTCATTAAGGCTTGCAATATTGTAAAACTTAGTTTTTGGAGAAAAACGAGTATTTTGGAAAACATTTGTAAACTTTTAGGAAGGAAAATCATGTTTTGGAATCGAGGGATTAGTTAAAACAACTATGATTTAGTAGTTGAAATAATAACCAAAAACTTTCCTTAACTATAGAATGAAAATAAGTCGAGGGGACAATAGGAAAGAATTCGGGAATAGTGGGCCCACCTCGAGTCAAATGAGGCAAGCATATCAATTTTACGTATATTACAATTCATGGCGTCACTTGGGAGGGTCTTAGGGTAATCGAGTCCTATTTGTGTAAGTTACGGATGTCCAAGAAGTTTTTCCAACATTTTATGCAAGTTCTAATTCAATTTCCTTTTGAATGAATAGTAGTTAATTTCAATCTCGGATTTCTAGAGTTAGGAAAGTCCCGAGGCGCGAAATCAAGCCTACACGTCTAAGACATGCCAAAGAAAGGAAATAAAGTCTTACATACCTCTTTTCGCTCCTTATGGCACTCCAAATTCAAGCTCCAACTTCGCCAAAATCTACAAATTGGTCATGTTTACCAAACATGATTAGTGCCTTTAGAATTGAATTCGTAAAACAACACTTGGCTACCGAAATTTCGAAGCACTTCCTACGTAAATACATCGTTTCCCAAGAATCATCTTAGCCAATTCTCATCAACAACAATCCGGGAATTCAACCCGGCCAAACTATCAATCATAATATCGCAACCATATTAACAATTTCCAATTTCCATCCAAGATACATTCTAACAACTTAGTCAATATACTACTTCCATCAAGACCTTCCAACTCCAATGAAAACAATAACAACCTACTAATTCATATACCAACAATATCATACAAGTCTCATTAGCTTCCATGCATGCAAGAACATTATATTCAATTCAAGTACTTCAATCACAAGTCTCCAACTTCTACAACTTCACAAGATTATTATGCATTCATTAGCAACATGGTATCCACAACACAACAACAACCAAAACACTAAATAATATTGGCTCCTCTTCTTTCATCATTCAACACATACACGACTACACATACTCTATACCACACGGCCACATCATATATGCGCACAACTACAACCTTTCCAAAATCATTCAATTTTCATTATCCACTTAGCATTCACAACAACAACAACCATATATTAGATAGAATAGTTAAATCATCATTCCTACACACACACACCATAGGTACACGGCCACATACACACTACACATTACAATTTCCAACTTCCACTAATTCATTCAACTTTCACTTCTAATACAAATTCCGCCACAACTACAACTAGATTACCACATAAAATTCAATTCATATTTCCTACACCTATACATATATACACGGCCAAGTACTATATTTCTCTCCTTCATAAATTTCATCCATTTTAGCATACCACAACACATATAAGCCATATATAATACACAAAACAAGATTAATTCTCACCTTTCTTCTTCACTTCTCACTTGGCTACAACTTGGCAACTTGTATGATTGTGAGTTCTTCTTGCTTCAACAACAACTCCACCTTGTTAAGGACCCTCTACTTGGTAGAAAATAATTTTTGAAGGAATTTTTATCAATTTTTCCTTGGAATTTCTCTCTTGGCCGAAAGGCCTATAGGTTTTCTTCTTCTTTTCTCTTCTTCTTATTTCATGAAATTTCTAGAGAATTATGGAGCAAGGATGACTTGGTCATCCATTTATTGACAAATTTTATTCAAGGTGGGCTTGGACCCTATGCATGGCCGGTTGGGCCTTCAAATTTTCTTAAAAAAAATTCCAAGCCCAATCATCAAGCTTGTTCTTGTCATTCATGAAAACAAATTTTCCCCGTTTCCAAATTTGCCCTTCGTCTTTCTCCATATTTCCACGGGTCATATTGCGAATTTTCCTTTTATGCCCTTGGCCTTTCTTAAAATTTCCGCTTCATAAACCATTCATATACTTAACAAAATAAAAATAGGGCCTCGCTTGGTCGCCCGCCGTCATTGGCGCCATAACACGACATAACACCGAAGGTTTCATATCTCCGTATCCCCGTCTCATCATAACATCATAACGCAACATAACGCCATAACTTACGACATAACACCAAATATAAATGGAACCGGCCCAGCGAGAAGCTCGGTGAATCGTAACACGGCATAACACTGACATATAACATAGTGCGCACGATAACAAAATCGGCCGGAATCGGCGAAAGAGGTAATAACGAGAATGCACGAGCGAGTCGTGAGTAACCGTATGCAATTTAAAACATTTTCAAAAACTCCATAGAATAGTCAAAACGAACTATCATTTAAACCCAAGAGAGTAGTCAAATCAAGTCTTTCCGAATGTCACTCGGGAACATGTCAAATATAACTTTAGAAATCATAGATACGTTTCAAAATCATATGAAGTAGCTTATGAAACCGAGAACATAATCGTCATTACGGACTCGATAGGTAGTAAGTGATCGACGCCGAGGGTTAAGACGATAGTCATGCAAAGTCCTTTCAAAAGTCGTTAGAACTGTACAAAGGAAAGTCGCGGGACCCACGGACGAGCGTTAACCCAATCCTAGCCCGCCTATGGAGGGTATGGTCATAATATGCTACAGAATCTCCTACGAGCATATCGAGGCGATCCGGTTCTGTCTATGAAAGTTATGACCCTTTTTCGACGTAGAACTTTTTAAGAACAAAACTTTTTATGCAACATTTGAAAACCAATTGTTCCAAAGACATAAGGTCCATTATTCAATTACCTTACGAATGTCAAAGTAAAAAAAAAAAAACAAGAATCGTAGACATACTCGGATCGCAAGAATAGAGTTATCCGAAGCTTCGTAGCACGGCCTACTTACAACTACGACATGCCAAAAAGAAAGAAAGGTTAACTTTACATACCTTGTCCGCTTCCTACGTTAGTCAAAACCTACGTCTCGGCTTCTCAAAATCTACAATAACATCATTGGCACCAAACATTAGTCATAGACACTTAGGAATCCAATTCTAAGTTAGCATTTCATTTACGAAATTTGGGCGACATCTCCTATAAATTCAACAACCCGAGAATTCAACTCGGCCAAATCTTCAACAACAATACCAACAACCATACCAACAACATCAACAATCAATTCAAAATGCATTTTAACGTCAATAACTCTTTTTCTTACATAATTCGACAACATTCCATTTACCTTCAAATTAACCACATATGATCAAGCCAACATCAATGCTTATACATTCAAATACTAATCCGAAACCATTCGAACAAAACTCAAGAACATTTCAAACAATCCATACAATATTCAAACGGCCCTAACCAATGTGCAATGCCACCGAAACCTCCCAATTCCCATAGGGACAATAACAACACATTTCTTTCTTCCAAATTCATAAACTACATCGATAATCCGCATGTTAACAACATTATTCTCATAAATTCAAGAAACTATAATAAAATCACATTATCTTCTCTAACAACCTACAAATGACTCCAACTTCCAATTAAGTCACTAAACCTTCATTTTCATCATAGAATCCATACAACAACCAAAAATACTAAATAAAAATTAGTTCATCACTCCAACACAACAACACCTACACGTGACTTCAACATACCATATTTCATGAATTTCATTCAACTTCCACACCTTTACAACACACATGAACCATCCATAACACATGAAAAAGGATTAAAACCTTACATTTTCCACTTAGTTCTTCACTTGGCTAGAGTTGAGAATTGCAAGGACAAGGGCTTTGCTTGCTACAACAACTAATTCATGTTGTTTAGGACCTTCCAATGAGTTGAAAACATAGAAGAAAATAATTTTCTTGCTCAATTTGGAGGGGTCAATTCGACCGACCATGGCCGAATTCTCCCTCTCTCTCTCTTTCTCCAAGTTCTTCAAGCTTCTAGACTTGTAAAAGATGACTAAATAACTTGCTTGGTCATCTATTATACACATATGTTAT
>NW_026719843.1:0-10790 GCF_029784015.1 Lycium ferocissimum
AGTCACGTATATGACATGTCAGTCTTGTAAGCGGCTCTGTAAGCCGATGTATCATTATGCATTATGTTACAAATTTCATATGATTACAGATTTTACTTGAATTGAGAAGGACGAAAAGCATGTTTTTTTTGAAAAGCTTACATTATGCATTCATTTCATGATTTAAGAGTCCAGTAAGATTATGAGTATCACGAGGATCAGCGGGTTCGCTTGGCCCTAAGTAAGGGTCGGGTGCTGTTACACCTTGTATTTTGAGTCTTTGGATATTCCGAGACGATGGCGGAACGTTTAGGGCAGGATTATTTTTCGATTTTCGTCAGAACGCGTAAGTCGTCGGAAAATATTATTAGTGTGGAAATATTGCTAAAGACTAAGGACAAAAAGGGAAATTTGCAAAATGGCATTATGGAAATATTTGAAAAGGTTAGGGGGCAAAATGGTCATTTCATGGGGTTTCAAGAAAATTCCAAAAGAGGCCATATTGGCCATGTGAAGAAAATGCATGGAAAAAGGATGACTAAATAATAAGTCATCTTTTAAGAAAATAATAGCAAGAAAATTCTAGAGAAATAAAAAGAAAAAGAAGGAAAATTCTAGAGAGGGGCATGTGCCCCTCACATGCTTGCCATATATATATATAAGTTGTCATCTTTTTAAGCCAAAGGAATTCAAGCAAGATAGAAGAAAATAGAGGAGAGGGAGTCGGCTATGGGGCTGGCCGAATACAGCCCCTAAGCTTTGATGGTGAAAAATATTTTTCTTCTTGTTTTTCTACTAATTGAAGGGCTCTCGTCGACGTAGAGTGGTTGTTGGAACAAGAAAACCATTCGTCTTGCAAAAGAATGCCCCTAGCCATGAGAAGAGATGGAATGGAGAAGGTAAGATTCAATCCTTTCTTGCATGTTTTATGGATGTTTGGACGTGTGTTGTATGAAGAAATGGATGAAAATCATGAAAGGTTGTGTGTTGCAAGTTGGGGCCGTGGTATAGGTGGTTTATGTAAGCATGATGGACAAATTTTAATTAGTGTAATTTGCTTGTTGTGTTGTGAAGTGTGGAGATGAATTCAAATCATGAAAATTATGAAAATATGGATGTTGAATAGTTGGCCGTGTGGTGTGTGCATGTGTGTTGTGGCCGTGTGCCTTAAGTTGGAAGGGTAATGGTTCGAGTTAGCATGGAAATTCATTGTTAAGTTGTCGTGGGGAATTTATGTGATTTTTATATGAATTTCGTATGATTGTGAAAATAGGAATTTAAATGTGAACTTTGGTAGTTGTTGATGAATTTGGAAGAAAACTATTTTGGTTGATAGTGTTGTTGCGCTTGTTGGAGTTTCGGATGAATTATGACCTTGGTGGGAAATTTGTATATTTTGTATATTTCGTGAATGCCTTGCGAAATGATACGAAGTGATTTCAAATCGTATTGTAATGATCTTGATTAGTAATGAACGTGAAAATATTGAGATCGGTTGGAAATGTGAAGTTGGAAATGAGAGTTATTGCACTATGTTGGAAAGAAGACTAGTAATGCTATATTGCGTTCATAATGATTGTTTGTATTGCTGGGTTGTTGTTGTTGATATTCTGGGCCGAGCCATATTCTCGGGACGGAGTAATTACAGAGGAGGTGCTGCCCAAATTTTTGCAGACAAGTGAAGAATGGAAGATTTGGAAGCAAAAGTCTACTATTGGCAATTGGTAAACATGACCATTTGCAAATTCTGGGCGAAACGGGATTCGAGGCCGAATGAGCATAAGACGTCCGAAAGGTATGTAAGGCTTACCCTTTCTTTCTGCGGCATGTCCTAGATATACTAGGCTTGAAATTGGACCTCGGGGACAACTCCATCTCCTCGGAATTCATGTCCAAAAATTGTCCTTTTTCTTTCAATAGAATTAAATCATTTATCTCGCTAATGGTTTGAAAATTTGTTTAAACGCCTAGAACTTGAACAAATGGAACCCGATTGTCTTAGAACTATTATGAATGACATCATGAAGTGTAAAATTTTGTAAGTAAGGTACGTCACCTGGAGTTGACCCGAAGTGGGCCCACAAACCCCGAGACCTATGTATATCGTCCCGTTTGCCTTACTTCCGCACGAAAAGTAAAGGAAACCTTTGGCTAATGTTCCGAGCTCGCTATAAGTGTACGGTAACTCGTATAAAAATATTATGGTTTGACTATTCTGATATAAACGCTCGGATGAATAATCGATTTGAATATTCGACATAAGCATTCCAATGTAAATGTTCCGGCATAAGCATTCGGTTATAAGTATTGGAAGGTAAATATTCGGATATGTATATGATCCGACATAAGTATTCGGTCCGAGTATTACCGTATAAACAATCCGTCATGAAAATTCCGATATGAGTATTGGTATGAATGTTTGACATAAGTATTCGCTATGACTATTTGGGTATGAATCGTTGACCGAGTATTCCGATGCGAGTATCCTTATAAGTCTAATGTTTTCCATACACGACTCCGGATCGCTTGGAAAGTCCGAAGAGGTTCTCGCATGTCAAATTTATAACTCTCCGATGCTAACTCGGAAGAACCCGAAACTTGTTCGATTCTTCGCATGTTAATAAGCGTATGTATTCATCGAGTCCGATTCTATATGCATATGTTTCGCACTACTCGCTCGTGCGCGACTCAATGTATCTTTCCATCGAGTCCGGGGCCGGGGCATGTTATGATCTCGTGTGTACGTCACGATACGATTCGATTCACCGAGTCCCGGGCCAGGACATGTTATCGTGCACTTCTCTGCATTATTCACCGAGTCCCTCGTACTTGCGGGCCGGGACACGTTATCTGTATGTACTTATGATTTGATGGTACGGGGATGGTGGCCAGGACGGCATATTATGATTATTCACCGAGACCCGCAGTAGAGGGCCGGGACACGTTATGTATACTTGGCATGATTCGATACGCATGATTCTACTTCACCGAGTCCCTTAATAAAGGGCCGGGACACGTTATTTGCATATATGACTTATGAATCGATATATGATCCTATTTTACCGAGTCCCTCATTAGAGGGCCGGGACACGTTATATGCATCCGTGATCCATGACTTTGACATACATTTACGAGTCTATCCCCCGAGTTCCTCGCGGGAGGGCCGGGACATGTTACTCGACACATCTCGTACGTCCGACTCCGAATACGAATACGTCCGATATATCTCTCGTACATCCGACTTTGGACACGAATACGTACGATACACCTCCGTATGTCCGGCTATGATTACGAATCCGTTCGGTATACCGTACGTACGCGTCCGATATACGGCATCGTCCGGACATTCGTACGTTCTCGCACCTCTTCGGACGTGCGTCCGTGATTGTGAAATAAGCATTTTGGTAATCTATTTGACCTACTTACTCTCTACCCTTTTCGACGTATGAACCGGTGTGTATGGACCGTGTACGAACGGTAAGTGTACGTATTTACGAGTAGTGTATGTGTTTGATAGTTAAATACGGTCCATAGTTCTGTTACTTTGTGTTGCATGCCTTGCATACTCAGTACATTTTCCGTACTGACCCCCTGTCTTCGGGGGCTGCGTTTCATGCCGCGCAGGTACTCCCAGATGAGCCGCAGTTATTACAGAAGATGTTCCAGCGGTAATGGCAAGCTCTACTTTCCCGGAGCACTGCCAAGTCAGAATTGTCTGTTATGAGTTCTGGATCTGTGTTAGAGACTTTGCAGACAGCGTCGTGGGTATGATATGTCAGTCTGTCAGCGGCTCCATCAGCCGACATGTCGCTTTGTGTTATGTACTAAATTTTGTATAATTACAGATTCTGACAATTTGTAAGCTTCATTATGTATTTCATGATTGTTCGATTCAGAAATTGAAAAAAAAAAGTTTATGTGCGTAGTAGGAGTCTGTGGGTTCGCTCGGCTCCGGATGTGGGGTCGGGTGCCCATCACGTCCCTTGGAAATTGGGGCGTGACAGTGCCCATTGTTATATCCCGCATTTTCAAAGCATGAGCGTGACACGTGCTTCCTCAAAAAAAAAAATTGAATTGACAATCATGTTGTTGCTACATAATTTAAACTCAAGTTGATAGTGTTGTATCCCGTATTTTTGAACGTCGGATTATTTGTAAGCTGAGGTGGGGCCCACACATCGAGATTTTTTTGTAACATCTGAAAATTCATATGAATCACATATGTGAAGTTAAACACAACTCACGAAGGGACCTTGGGCCAAATCAAAGTGAAGCCCTCAAACGAATATTTTTAAGAAAATGTTTTCGGGTGACTTGACTTCGAGGGGCAACAATGGTATTATAAGTTTGGAATTTGGAAAAATATCAAGAAATATAAGTTGTAGATAATTGAATTATCTTTCCAACCATAGGTCGTGGGGATCCAAGGTGACGTCCGGACAAGGATATATGAACGTTTTAAGTCCGAAAGGTCGGTGGGCTAGGCAACTCCAGACTGACCAAATGAGTTAGGCCCATGACCCATGTTATATAAGTGATATTTTATCACTTCCCTCCTCATTTTCAGACCTGGAACAACCAGAAAATTCTGGAGATAGAGAGAAAAAAGCCTTGGAGAAGAAAAATCAATTTTGACCAAAATCCGAGCCCCGAATCCCAAGCAAAAGGGGAGGGAAAAGTGTTGTATGATGCGTTGTCTTCAATTTGAGTTAAAAATCAACCAAGGAGGAGGATGATAACGTGGTGGCTGAATTCTTAAGGTATGTATAAGGCTCCTTTTCATTGCTAACAAGTTTATTTAAAGTTTTAACGGATTAGAACGGGAAAAATAGCGATATAAATTCGTCTGTTGGTATTATGATGTAAAGGAAAGAAGAATGGTTAAGTTGGCATGAGAATCTATTGTTAAGTTGTTGTAGGAAATTATATGATTTTATTCTAGTTTTATGTAATTATGAAAATGAATTGCTAAGGTGCAAATTATGGTTGTCGCAAATGAATTTGGGAGATGAAAACGTGCTATGAATATTTATGTCGAAGAATAGAGGTTTCGGATGAATTATGGCTTTGGTGGAATTTTTGTATATTTAGCAAATAATTTGTAAGAGGACATGAAATACTTCCGAATTGTGTTGGAATGATCTTGATTAGCAAAAGAATATGAAAACATTGATATTGGTTTGGAAATGCGAAGTTAGATTGGAAGTTGATATGTTATATAGAAAAGGGGACAATATATCTTAGAATGCGTTTCAATTCGATCGCTGATGTTATTGGTATTGTTGTTGGTTGGGTTGTTGATATTTGGAGCCGAGTTAAGTCTCTCGGGATGTTATATATGTGGGAGATACGCTCAAATTTACGTAGACAAGTATTGGTTAAGATTGAATTCTTAAAGCTTTATGATTAATATTTGGTAAATGTGACCAATTGTAGATTTTGGAGGAAACGGGATTTGAATTTGGAGAGGCGTAAACAGCGGAAAAGGTATGTAAGGCTTACCCCTTCTTTCTTTGGCATGTCCTAGTTGTAATAGGCTTGATTACAAGTCTCGGGGACGATTCTACTCTTAGAAATCCGAGTTTGAATTTGGCCCTTTTTCATTCAACACAATTGAATTAAACATTCTACATTTTATCGGAAAAATAACTTAAACATCTATAACTTTCATAAATGGAACCGAACTACCCTAAGACCTTCACTGCGGCTCCATAGAGCCTAAAATTCGTAATTTATGTACGTCACCTCAACTTGACCCGAGGTGGGCCCACATGTCCCGAGACCTAATTACATTGCTCTATTTGGCCTATTTCTGTACAGTAATTAAAGGGAAACTTTTGGTTATGGTTTCGAGATTGTTATGATTCGTATGCATCTCTCGACATAAGAATTTTGATATAAGTGTTCGATACGAGTACTCCGATTTGATCATTCGATAAATACTCCGATATAAGTATTTTGATATGAATATTCCGATATAAATATTACGATATAAGTATTCGAGTTAGGTATTACGGTATAAGCATTCCAACATGATAACTCCGACATGGTACGA
Source organism: Lycium ferocissimum (assembly GCF_029784015.1). Taxonomy (NCBI): domain Eukaryota; kingdom Viridiplantae; phylum Streptophyta; class Magnoliopsida; order Solanales; family Solanaceae; genus Lycium; species Lycium ferocissimum. The sequence continues at coordinate 6,035 of NW_026719843.1, forward strand.
TATTCACAAGCGTCGATGTAAGTATTCGATACGGGCTTTTCGATATATAAGTATTCCGGTATAAGTATTCGGCTATGAGTACCTCGGATATGAGTCTTCGATCCAGTATTACGATATGAGTGTGCTCGTAAGCCCTAATGTTCTTCATGTACGATCTCGGATCGCTTTAAAAAGTCACGAAAGAGGTTTCGTATTTCAAACGCTCATAACTTCCCGATATTAATTTGGAAGAACCGAAATTCGTTTCTTAGCCTTCGAATGTCGGTAAGTGTACGTATTCATCGATTACTCGATTTATGTGCATATGGTTTCTCACGACTCGCTCGTGCAAGGCTCAATGTATCTGTTCACTGCGTCCCAGGCCAGGATCTGTTATCGTGCGCATGCCTCTGTGTCTGTCCACTGCGTCCCGGGCCAGGTTCTGTTATCGTGCGTGTTACATCCCGTATTTTGTACCCTCGGGTAAGTTAAGGCGAGTGACACAAGTTGCGTATGGAAAATTGTAAAGTGGGAATATTAAGAAAGGCCAGGGGTAAAAAGGTAAATTTGCAAAACGACTCATGGAAATATGGAGAAAGGCTAGGGGCAAATTTGGAACTAAGGAAAATATTTTTTTCATGAAAAAAGGAGGAATTTGCTAGAATTTTCATGAAAGGGGGGCCACTTGGCCATGGACCCCACTTGCAAAACATGGCCAAATAGAATTGAGCCAAGTTAGGGGCAATATGGTTGCTTATTATTGGAAGGAGCTATATATATATAGATGGAAAGATGACTTGTTCATCTTATTTTCTCTAGACATTTCAAGAGTAGAAAGCAAGAAAGAGAGGAGAAAACAAACATGGCCATTCGGCCTTAAAAAAAAAAAAAAAAAGGAAAAACCGAAAAAAAAAAAAAAAAAAAAGAAGAGAAATCTCAACTTGTTATTCATAGCCAAACAATCCCTTGAAGAGTCTTTAGTAAGGTGAAGTGATTTGTGGAACAAGAAGAACTTGTACTCATACAAGTTGCCAACTTAAGTCAAGTGAAGAAGTGGGGAAAAAGGTAAGGTTTAATTCTTTTCTTATATGTTATGGATGGTAGAGTATGTTGTGTGCATGGAAATGGATGAAATTCATGTGTTGTGAGAGTGCATGTGTGTGGCCGTGAGTGTGTATGTAGTGTTGTATATGTTATGTTGTGTTGTGTTGTGTTGTGTTGGTTGTTGTAGTGTATGGAAAATATGGAAGTTCATGAAAAGTATGTTTAAGGGGTGGCTTGGCCGAATGCTAGGTTATGGTAAGGTGTGATGAATTGATTTTATTTAGAATGGAAATTGTTGTTATGATAGGTTTTATGATGTTAGAATAAAGATTTAATGGTTTGGAGGAATGAAAATTGGATTGTTGTACTTGAAATTGAAAGAAGGAAAAAATGTTGTTGTTGTTTCATAAATTGGAAGATATGGGTGAGTAGTATATTGATGGTATTGTTGGAATATTATGTGAATTAAATTGTATTGAATTGTATGGAAATTGTTGGAATTAATGGATATTGGATATATAGCTTGAAATGCTCTTGGTTTGTGTTTGAATAACCTTAAATTAGTATGTGAATATGAACATATTGATATTGGATTGTAAGTGTAAAGTTGGGTTTGGAGTTGTTGGATTATTTGGAAAATAAGACTATTTGCGCTAGAATGCGTTTTTAGTCGATTGTTGATGTTGCTTATATTGTTGTTGGTATGGTTGTTGTTGTTTTGGCCGAGTATGAATCTCGGGGATGTTATACGTATAGGAGTCTTTGCCCAAATTTTGTTTATAAGCAAGTATTGGTTGAGATTAACAATTGGTAAACATGACCAATTTGTAGATTTTGGCGAACTTGGAGCTTGAGTATGGAGACGTGAACAAAGCGTAAAAGGCATGTGAAGCCTACCTCTCCTTCATTTGGCATGTCTTAGTTAGTATAAGTTGAAATCCGACCCTCGGGAAAAGTCCTACCCTCGGAAACGACACCTAAATTTATTCACTATTCATTCGGTAGAATTGAACCTATAACTTGTGCTTTAAGGTAAAATGGTGTTCGAACGTCCGAAACCCCTAGAAACGAAATTGAAATGTCTTGAAACCTTCATGGATGACCCAATGGGATATAATGACCGTGTTTTCATGTTCGTCACCCGAGTCTCGATAAACGGGCATATCGGTTTCCATTACTTCTTTCATAGAAACTTTATAATATTATTTTATGTTTTCTTATGGTGTTGTTATTCATTGATAGTCTCGCCTTATAATGATTGTTCCTTCAGGTGAGACGAAGCGACCGTGGTTATTCCATAAGGTAATCGGGGGCTACCGACCTTACGTCACCCCGGTAGACACATGACTTTCTTTGGGTTCTCATGCATGCTGCTTATATGATATGTATATGACATGTATATGATATGTATATGAAAATGGGGAATTTTGGGGAATGGATACCCGTTGCGCTATAGACGCATTGCCACCGTCGGTGGCGTAATTCCATCCCGGACGCGGGATGACGCGGGACACATGTGGAAAGCCGCGTATTTCGGCGACATGACTTGTTATTTTCACATATATATGATACGAAATGTTTTGAACAAAAGTATGTATAAGCAAGCATGACATCCGCACGAAAGGCACTTACAGTCTGATTGTCCTTTTATCTCGTTATATGATCTTTGGCCTCACATGTTGTTATTGCTCATATGTTACATGCTTGGCTGTATTATTTTTCATGGCTTACATACTCGGTACATTGCTCGTCGACCCCTCTTCTTCGGGGGGCCGCGTTCATGCCGCGCGTTGTGCACACCAATTGACCGAAGACATTAGCGAAGGTGTTCCAGATTGGCGAGCTCACGTTTCTCCGGAGTCTTTCTGCTGAGTCGGTGTACACGTGAATTATGGTATCTCGATATGTTAGAGATTTTGGAACAAAGTCATGTATATGAGATGGGGTTATTGCGAGCGTTCTATAAGCCGAAATCGTATTGTTGTACGGAAGATATTCTATTTTGTGCGGCCCGCAAGTTATGTTAACTTGATAGATATCGTATGTTGTTTTCAAAAAAAAAAATTCCTTACGCATTTATGGCCGATTAGGGGCCTTTATGACTACGATTCTATATGGCCGGTCGGAAGGGTTCGCTCGGCCCTATGCAGTGGGTCGGTGCCCATCACACCCTATCGGAAATTGGGGTGTGGCAGTGCAGTTCCCTGCGTAGTTCACCGCGTCCCTCGTAGGCGGTAGGGTTACGTTTATGCTTATGATATGATGATATGGGGACGGCGGCCGGGATGGCATATGTTGCATCTTGTTCATCGCGTCCCGTACTAGAGGCCGGGTTTTGTTACCGCGTCCCTGTTTGGAGGGCCGGATCCGTTATTAGCATATGTATATGATAATATATGATTACGTATGCATAATTTGTGATACGAAAGTATGCATTTTCATATTCGGATAAGATATGCATTTTTATTATGATTCGATAATGACTACGTATGTCTTACTCCCGCACTCCCCGATTTTGATAGGCTCTGTCTATTATCCTCTTTGTATTTCGGTTAACGAGGACCACGAATACGTCCGGTATATCTACATGCATGTACGCTCGATTACGAATACGTCCGACACGGCCGTACGTCCGACTCGATTACGGGTCCGTTCGATATGGCTACGTACGTACGCGTCGAGTATATGACCTCATCCGAGTATACATGTACGTTCGGTATTCGGGTCAGGTATATGACCTCGTCCGAGCATTCGTACGTTCGCCCTCCGTCGACGTGTGACATCACCGGTGCGCTACGTATTTCTACACCTCTTCGGACATGCGATACGTAATTGTAAAATAAGCATTTTAGTACTACGGTTGACTCACTTACCTTACGTACTCCTTCGATATATGAGACGGTATGTGATTTGTGTACGAAAAATAAGCGTACGGTATTTTGACTAACGTATTTATCTTTTAGTCTTGTTTCGGTTATGGTTCTGTTTCCCGTATTGCATGCCTTACGTACTCGCACATTCTCCGTACCGACCCCCTTCGGGGGCTGCGTTTCATGCCACGCGGTACTCCCGGAGCCGGGTTATTATAGAGTGTTCCGGAGAGATGGCAAGCTCCATTCTCCGGGGCTACTGCCAAGTCGCAGTTTGTTTGTTATGACACGGATGTATGTTAGAGACTGCGAGACGAGCGTCGTGGGTATTGATTGTCGATTAAATCAGATTGCCTCCATCGGTGATATGTCGGTCCGTGGTTATGTAATGAAACTTTGCATAATTATAGATTTGTTCGATTTAAAGGCTACGAGAAAGGAGATTGCGAAAATTTGGCTATGTATTTTATCTTATTTGATTTAAAGTTTGGCGTGACTTTGTGTGCGGTAAGAGTGCGAGGTTCGCTCGGCCCTAAGTAAGGGTCGGGTGCCCATCACATCTAATAAGGTTAGGGTGTGACAAGGTGGTATCGGAAAGCGTGTCCGTCCTGGGGTTGTACAGTGGGTGTCCGTTCAAAGGAGTCCTCGTTTTTTATGGTGTGAAGCGCGCGCGTTCATAAACGGGAGGCTACGGGCATCTAGGATTGTTGACCTTCTTTACGTCATAGATCGTGCGATAGAGCCAAGTCATAGGGAGATAAAATTCCATATATAAGCCCTACACACGACGGAAGAAGTCAAGTGACGATATGGAAAGGTCACAGGGGAAGTCGGATATATTTGTTCTTTTCCAAAAGGGAAAG
>NW_026719844.1:0-11305 GCF_029784015.1 Lycium ferocissimum
CAAGTTGCAAAAAGGGGGATTATAAGAGTTTAAGCAAGATGATCGAGAACTAGGCGGCTACTAAAAGAGGTGAAGTTAGGTGTCAATCCTTTCAAGATGACATCACTAATTTATAGTTGGGGCTAGGACGGCTATTAGCAGCTCAGAGACGATAGAAATCATATGACGACAATCGGCGTCGACACTTGGAATTCCAGATTGGCGAGTGGGTATGCTTGAAGATATCACCCATGAAAGGTGCAATGAGATTCGACAAGAAGGAGAAGCTTAGCCCGAGATATATGGGCCTTATTACATTGATCGTCAGGTAAGAAGGTTGCGTACTAAAGACGTGGCTTTTGTTAAGGTATTGTGGCTTTATAATGAAGGAGATGACTTGAGAAGTCAAGAGGAGATGAAGAAGAAATATGATTGATGTAGAAGGACCGCATGTTATAGACAAAGTGAAACCCCGAGATCCTTATAAGACCTTATGAGACTAGTTTAACATTCGAGGACGAATGTTTAAAAAGAAGGATGTTATATCCCGTATTTTGTACGTTGGGACAATCCGAGCTAACCATGATAAGTTAAGGACAAAACTATTCCGGGATACGAGGTAGAGACTTTTAACCTCCGATATTGTTTGAAGGCATAAGTTGCTTATGATTTTATTTGTTATAGCCCGTATTTCGTGCGTTCGGATATTACGAGATAATAGTGAGAAGTTAAGGACAAGACTATGTTCTGAAATAATTTTAATGTACGAGTTGTTAGTAATAATATTTATGAACATTGGAGGTATGAAAATATTGAGAAAGGCTAAGGGTAAAAAGGGAAATGTGTAAAGTGGCATCATGGGAATAATGTGGAAGACTAGAGGTAAAATGGTAATTTCACAAAGTCCAAGAAAATCTTTGAAAGGTCAAAGTTTGCATAAGAAGGAATTGGTCTTCTTTATTAAATTTCAAGAAAAGGAAGGAGAATTCTAGAGAAATGAAGAAAAAGGGGGGCTAAGTGTAAGTTACAAAATATATGGACCAAAGCTTGCATGGCAAGACTCAAGTATTCATCTTTATTTTTTTGAAAAAAATTCAAGGGGAAAAGAGAAGAAAACTCTAGAAAGATGAGGACGAGGACATGTGTTCATATTTTTATTTAGAGGGCTTAAGTATATATATAAGTGAGTGGTGGAACAAAATAAGACATTTCTTTTGAGTCATGAAGAAAGAAAGAAAAAAAAAAAAAAAGAGAAGAGAAAGAGGAGCTAGGTTCGGCCAAGCTTGAAGAAAAGGAGAACCTTGAGAAAAAAATTTCAAAAATTATTTTCCTACTAATTGGAAGGTCCCTAGCAAAGTGAATTACTCGTTGGAACAAGAAAATCGCTCAATTGTATGCAATTCATAATCCTAAGTCAAGTGGAAGGTTGAAGAACAAGTGGAAAAGGTAAGGCTTAAATCCCTTCTCTTATGTGTTGCGGATGATGGTATATATTGTAGCATGAAGAAATGAATGAAATACATAAAAATATATATATATATATATTGGAGGCTTGGCCGAATGGTGTAGTGAAATGGTAAGGTATGATGAATTGATTTTATGTGGAATTTTAATTGTTGTTGTGGATGGTTTGTATATGTTGTAGTATGGAAAATGGATGATAAGCATGGAACCCGTGTACATGGTAGAAACCGTGTGGTGTATGTAGTGGTTAATCATGTGTAGCATGTGGGTTGTTGTTGTTACGTCAAGAAATGAATGAAAATTTATGGAAGTGTGCATGCCATGTTTGGCCGTGTGTTGTGTGTGTCGTGTTGTATGAGTTGGTCATGTGTGTTATGTTGCATAGGAGGAATGAATTAAGTTTACTTAGTCTTGTGTTGTGTTGGAATGTGTAGAGATGGAGTAGTGTATGAGTTGAATTGAATAGAATTGAATTGAATTGAATATAAATGGAATGTTGTTGGCAAGATTGTTGGTATTGTTGATTAGTGATTTTGGCCGAGTTCCATTCTCGGGTTGTTGTTGTTAATATTGGCGAGTTAGATTCTCGGGGATGGCGCATTTATAGGGAAATGTCGCCAAAATTTCTGTAGACAAATATGAATTCGCGATTGGATTCCTAAAAGTTCTAATCAATATTTGGTAAATGTGACCAATTGTAGATTTTGGAGAGTTTGGGACTTGAAGTTGGAGTAGCGTAAGGAGCGGAAAAGGTATGTAAGGTCTTACTCTTTCTTCCTTGGCATGTCTTAGGCATACTAGGTTGGATACGAGCCTCGGGGACTACTCTATCCTCCGGAATCCGCACCTAAAGTTACCCCTTTTCATTTGATAGAATTGAATTAGATATTCATGAATAGTTAGAAGAATTGCCTAGATATCTAGAACTTGCACAAATGAGACCCGATCACCTTATAACCCTCACAAGTGATGTCATGAAATGTAATGTACGTAAATTGTATACGCCACCTCATTTTACTCGAGGTGGGTCCACTATTCCCTAATCTCCTCCTATGGCTCCATTTGGCTTATTTCCGTATTACAGTTAAAGGAAACTTTTGGACATCATTCCGACTACTAAATAATAGTTTTTTTAACTAATCCCTCGATTCCAAGGCATGATTTTCTTCATAAAAGTTCCTAAATGTTTTCCAAAGTATTTATTCTTCTCCAAATCCAAGTTGTACGATTTTGAAAGTTTTTATGACTAAAACAATGACTATGATTCTATGATGACAAAGATGATGCTAAATATGAGCAAATGTCTATGACACGATATGACATGATATGATATGATACGACATGATATGATATGAGATGACATGATATGACATGATATGATATGATACGATACGATATGATATGTGCTACGCTCTCTTAATATGTTATCCTCCGTTGGTAGTCTCGCCTTATAATTATCGTTCCTTCAAGGTGAGACAAAGCGACCATGATTACTCCATAATGCGATCGGAGGTTTTCGACCTTACGTCCCTCCGACAGATACATTTCCACTTTCTTTGGCTCTCACGCACGCCATGCACCGTATATGTACATGGGTTGGGGATGGGATACATGTATATGTGGGGAATGGGAAGGGATACATGTTTCCATCTGCCACCTGGTGTGCAGCCCATCATCCCGAACGCGGGATTTATGGGCGAGCCGGGAGGAGCCAAGGCAACGTGGGCGAGCCGACTTGTTCGGCGCCATGATACCATATGACCAGACAAGCATGCATGGCCTCCGCCCCCGGTGGGCACTTATATGCACAAAGTTACTCTCGTTATCCTATGATATGTTCTATGTTTCTATGCGAGCATATTGTTTCATATGTCTGGTGTTATTCCTTTACCTCACGATATGATATCCCGTTATTACTCATGCTTATATCTTTTACGGTATTGCTATTCCCCGCCTACATCTTCGTACATAGCTCGTACCGACCCCTCTTTCTTCGGGGCTGCGTTTCATGCGCGCGGAAGTACACCTGGATGGTCCGAAGATATTATAAGAAGATGTTTCGATGGGGTTGGTAGGCTCCACTTGTCCCCGAGTGCCGCCGAGTCGCAGTAAATGTACTATGACACGTTGTTGGTTAGAGGCTTTACAGACCGAGTTGTGGGCGGAGAGAGTCGGTCGGGTTGGCTCCATCGGCCGATGTGTCATAAGTGTTATGTTGCGTGTTTCGTATAAATATAGATTTGGTTTGCGTTCGAGTATAAAAAGAAATTTCGACGGTTTTTACTACGTTTTCATTCTTATTAATGTAAAAGTCAAGGGAAGTCTATATATGGCCAAGAGTCAGCGGGTTCGCTCGGCTCCGGTTACGGGGTCGGGTGCCCATCACACCCTAGTAAGATCGGGGTGTGACATTATTGGTATGGAATATTAAGGAAAATTTGGGGTTAAAAGTGAATTATGGAAAGTTGATAAATCATGAAACATAAGGCCAATATGGCCGTGCAATAGGTGTGGGCCATGGGCCACATGGATACATTATATAAGTAGCTAAAAGATGACAAATTAATCATGTTTCATCATATTCACCCCTTAAAAAATTCAAGAAACTTGGAGAAAAACCAAAGAACCATTCGGCCATGAACCGGCCGAAAGTTGAAGCCCTACAGTAGTGATCAAAAAAATATTTTCATCAATTCAACCAATTGGAAGTGTCCTCTATAACGTGGAGCAGTTGTGAGCAAGTAAACCATTCGTTCTTTGCAAATTACATTCTAGCCGTGGGAGAATTTCGAGTGAAAAGGTAAGGTTTAATCTTCTTTTTATATGTTATGGATGGTTTTGTGCATTTGTAGATGTAGAAATGAATGAAATTCATGAAATCATAAGTGTTGGTGCTTGGCCGTGTGGGTGCTATGTTGTGTAGGAGTGATGAACTAATGTTACTAAGTATTTTGGTTGTTGTTGTTATGTATTCTATGATGAGAATGAAGGTTTAATGGCTCATGTGGAAGTTGTAGCCGTTTGTGGGCTATTGTAGAAGTTAATGTGATTTTAATATAGATTTTGTATTTTTGAAAATGTTGTTGTTAAAGTGTGGATTGTTGGTGAAGTTCATGAATTTGGAAGAAAAAATGCGTTGTTGTTGTTCCTATTGCATTTGGGAAGTTTTTGGTGGAGTGGTGTAATGGTCAAGTTGTTTTGAATATTGTGCGGATTGTTTGAAGTGTTCTTGAGTCTTGTTTGAATGGTTTCGGATTAATGATTGAATGTGTGAGCATTGGTGTTGGCTTGATCGTATGTAGTTTATTCGAATGCAAATGAAATGTTCTCGAATTATGTAGAAAGGAATTATTAACGTTAAAATGCGTTTTGAATCACTTATGGATATTGTTAATATGGTTGTTGGTATTGTTGTTGATGATTTGGCCGAGTTGAATTCTCGGGGTTGTTGAATTTACAGGGGAAATGCTGCCCAAATTTCTGTAGATAAAGTGCTAGTTTAAGATGGAATCCACTAGTATCTATAGTAACGTTTGGTATATAATGACGTTATTGTAGATCTTGGGAAGCCGAGACTTAAGTTCGGATTAGCTTAGGAAGCGGACGAGGTATGTAAAGCTTACCTTTCTTTCTTTTGGCATGTCTTAGTTGTAAGTAAGCTATGATACGAGCCTCGGGGTAACTCTATTCTTACGATCCGAGCATGTCTACGATTCTTATTCACTTCTTGATATTCGCATTCCTAATATAGTCGAACCTATTGTCTTTATGTCTTTTGTATGATTGGATTTCAAAGGTTGCATAAAAAGTTTTGTTTCTAAAAGGTTTTATGTTGAATAATGTCTCTAACTTTCATAGAAAGGCTCGGATCGCTCCGATACGTTCGTAGAAAGTCCTAAAGTGAATAATGTCCGTAACTTTACGGGGCGGGCTCGGATTGGGTTGATGCATGTTTACGATCCCTGAGATTCTTTTAACGTAGTCCAATTGGCATTTAGAATGGATTTATCATGACTATCATTGACACTTGAGCATTGATTTCTCATGACTATTGTTTGATACTCGAGCGTTGATTTGTCTATTTATCTATCGAGTCTTAAAGTTGAATTATATGCATATGGTTTCTCACTACTCTTCTCGTGCCAGCCTCAATATGTGCTTCACTGAGTCCCGGGCCAGGACATGTATTTGTGCAACTCCACTTCATTATTCACCGAGTCCTGGCACAGAGGGCTTCCGGACACACTATATATATATGTATACGATGATGTGATGATATGGGGATGGCGGCCGTGATGGCATACGATGACTACATTCACCGAGTCCCTCACTAGTAGGCGGGACACGCTATATGTACACGTATATGATGATTTTACTTACCAAGTCCCTTACTAGAGGGCAGGACACGTTATATGCATGCCTATGTACATGATGTTTATTTTCTTATGTCACTCAGTCTAATGGGGCCGGGGTAAGTTTTGACATGCATGATTTATATTTCAAAGACAAGCCTTACGGTTTTCGGTTATCGCATTTAATTTTCTACAGTCCTTGTTTCGGCATGATCTTGTTTCGATCGTGTTTCATACGCTTTACGTACTCGCGTACATATTCACGTCACTGACCCCCTTTCTTCGGGGGCTGCGTTTCATGCCCGAAGGTACAGATACACGTTTTGGTGATCCGCCGGCTTAGGATTCCCATTCAGCTGTCTTGGAGTGCTCCCTCGTTCCGGAGCCCACATTTTGGTACAGACTCTTTTGTTGTATATGTGTATGTCTATTCAGGGGTACGGCGGGGCCCTGTCCTGTCATATGATTCTGTGTTACTCTTAGAGGTTTGTGGACATATGTGTGAGTTATGGGTAGTCCTTTATTCGCCTGTGTTTGTGTTTGGAATGTTCCCAGGGCTTACGTACGATAGCGCATATATGTATACGCGACGCCGTGCCTTTCTGTATGTATAAATGCCTATTATGTTTGTCGTGGGCCGATTATAGTTAGTAGATGTGTACTGGTGCTCAGCTCGGGCACTAGTCACGGCCTACGGGGTTGGGCCGTGACACACTCACTCAATCCACAATTCGAAACGAACATCGGATATCAGACTCCCATGTCACTCAAGTAAAAATCGAGCTCAGCTCATCATAGTGTTTCATAAGTATCAACTCACTCAATCCACGATTCCGGAACGAACATCGAATATCCGACTCTCACGTCACTCAAGTAAAAATCGAGCCCGGCACCATCGTTGTTTCATCAGTATCATCAAGGTATCAACAAAGTGGTATCACATGAATGGATGAGAATGCATGCAATGCATGTGTCAACATCAATAATCGATCAATATCATAAGTACCAACATGGGTACGCCAACATATCAATGTCCATACGTACCAAATACGGGTACGCCAATAATATATCAGTGTGACAAGGACCAACATGGGTATGCCAACAATATCAGTATCACAAGTACCGACATTGGTACGCCAACAATATCAGGAAAGACTATACAAGTCATATAGAACTCTATCCTAGTATCAACATCAACCCGTAAGATACTACAATATCACAATCAAGATGGAACAATAGATTCCAATATCTACTAACAACACGTGGCGTCAAGCCAACACAATAGAATAATCAAGTCACAACACAACGGGGTGGCTAGCCCCAATCACGCAACACGGCCCAACCTAAGACAAAATCCAGCCCAACTTCATACCCGAAGGTTTACATGTTTTCTCCGGAAATATCATCTAAATATATGCTTCGCTACACGAAGTCTCACCAAGGGTAAGCCATAACCTGCCTGGATGGCCGAACAACAAATACCAATAATCACTCTACAACCTTGACCTTCCGCTGAGCCTCAAGATCAAAGAAGTCTAGGCATATTTGAAATCTAGATTAGAAATCATGAAGATCGATACCCATATTGCTATCATTCAAATTAGGTCAAAATCAACCCTAGAATTTGGGAAAACGAGGCTCACAAGGGCAAAACGGGAATTCGGGAGTAAAATATCAAATTAAGCACTAGGTGATCATAACCCAACAACTAATTGCTAATTTAACTCATGGATTCACCTAATTTCGAAATTCAAGCAAAACCCCCAATTTTGGGTATAAACCCTAACTCTTTGATTCAAGAATTCAACACTAATAATGGAAGATATATGATTAACAACATTAGATTCATCATAATCTAGCATTAAACTCCATCAAGTTCGTCGTTAATAAGCCTAGATATAAAATCCATCAAAACTCACTGTTAATCTTCCATTACTAAGGGCTAACAAGGAAAGAGGAATCCTTAAGATGATTAGGAACAACGAAATAGCAAGAAGGTTAGGAGAGCTTACCACCAAGAATCTTCACCAATAATCCTCTAGAAATGCTCCCAATAAGAACCACTTTCAGAATAACAATAAATGAAAAGAATTGGGGTTTTATATCATTTAAATACCTCAGTCACTGCCCGGTCACCGCTTTCGCGGTCACTCAGACGGCTAAAGCGGTAGCGCCCCAGCGATGCCTTGACCGCTACAGCGGTCAAGCCCAAATGGCCAGGACCGCTCCAGCGGTACCGCTGCCGCCGTGCTGGTGCCGCCAAAGCGGGCACCAGACACCAGAAACTAAACCAAGTTTCACACTTCAACCCGAATTTTTGACTACTTCCCGAGGCTATCTGCTCACATACCACATATACAGACACACATAAAAATGCACTGTGAACGCACTCGTGGCCTCAAAATTCCCAACAGATGTCTCGTTGACCGAGTCAACCCCCGATACCTCAATTCCAATTTCCCAACCCAAGTCCCAAAATGCATCCGAGCGCATTGGGAACCGAACCAGGTATGCACACAAGTTCTAAATGACCATCCGAACCTCTCGGAATCGACAAATTTCCAAAAAAGGTACGTTTGCCCAAAAGCAACTTTGAGTCAACTCTTTTTCTCTTTAAGCCCAAATTTCACAAAGAGTCGCCCGAATAAAATCTAAACACCTCGAGAAGCATGTCAACGGTCCCCTCGGGTCAAAAGTGAGCAAACCAAGCTCGACAAGGGGTCAAAAGGGTCGAAAATGTAATAACGACCAAACAGGTCGTTACATCAGATACCAATTGAACAATCGCTCATCCTCGAGTGACAAAAAAGAGAGGACGGGAAAGATGCTCGAATCTGCAATAATTGAAGATAACGATCACACATGTCGGACTCCTCCTTACGGGAAATATTCTCATCGAACAAGACTTAATCTCAACGAATGATACAGAACCACCAGAACGGTACTCCTCGAACATCGAAACATGAAGATCGGATGAACATTCGACAGATCTGGTGAAAAACTAACTCATAGAACAAGGGTCCAACAGTAAGTAATCTCTAACAGGCCAAAGCACCTCGGCTCACTTACCAGTCACAACTCTCTAAATTTAGCTCAAACTCCAATTATCATATCTCCATATTCGGCTTTCCTTCGCAACTGATCTTCAAATAAATGAATCGCTTTACTCTAATTCTCTGATTTGATAGCACCGCAATCCTAAACGCGATCAATAGGCCCCCCAAACATTTTCTCAAACCAACGCAATCCTCTGAAACCTAGTCAGACCATAGCCCATTCTGAACCGATAAAATACTCTGATTCCGCTAACTCCTTCTCCCATATCTTCTAAAGCCGTTACTTGCACCGTGATTTATTAGAACCATATGAACACACATACCAAAATTCTGAAAGCATAACTTACTTTCGCCGTAAAAGAATCCTTGATTCATCTGCAATCTCTATGCAATTCCATCAAACTGATCTTACCGGCAGTCAACTTGGCCATTTCCAAATCTTCTCAAAGCTTCAAATCACAGTACAGGAACTATACCTCTGAATATCTCACTGAGCAAAGTCTGTCAGAACCCAACTGATCACTATGAAACCTTTCGCACAATAGTTTCCTTCTCAAATCTGTATTAAGCTCATTGTATATCATTTTCTGCCCAAGTAACTATCCTCAAAAAGTATCATCAAATCCACTAGAAAACCCTTACAAAGCTCGGTAATTCTGCCATACCCCAAATCTAAGCCGAAACACTTCGAGTCCTTAGATATCTTCCTGGAAGTGTAATCATTGATCTTTCAGATTAACTCGAACAACGCTGACCCTGAGCTAATGCACAACCCTCGAATATCACCAATAGTCATTAGAACTAACTCCGAATTTCAAAACCAATCACAGTCATACCACGCCTAACAAATCCTGCCTATCATTTTAGACTCCACAAGTTGAGCCCTATCCAAGCTATCAACTTGGTACCGAAGAGCTATACTTTATGATTTCAAACTTCATGTTCCTCAACCTTTACCCGATACGCAAACCCGATACAATCCCAAACTTTTGATGCAAAACCTCAAGCTTCATATAGTAATTATATAACTATCGAACCTCTCATAGTATCACCTCAATATGTTCGTAAATTCTCCAAAAGTATCCAATCTTACACTGTCGCTCGAAATCTCACACAATTACCCCTAAGTCCTTAATAACCAAATCTCTTACCCAACTGTCTAGTCAATATCACTTGCAATTATACTGTATTACCAAGAGTAAGGTCCCTCTGGAAAATTAACTCTAGTCCTCACATGATAGGAATTCCACAACCCTTTATCTTAGGTCACGCTGACTCATTCACTGTAGAAGGTCACGAAACTTATCCGATGGTGTACCACCAAGCCACCTTTTTATAAACCTTAACAAGTCGATTCACTAAAATATGCTTATTACTAGCTGCCGATCACGAATCTTACGGAACTCTGTCATATCACATAGTCCATTCCTGTAGATTTCCTTCTTAAGCTCATGCAACAATCACATCTCAACTGGAGTATGCAAGAAAACGACACCACAATCCATACTGACCCAAGAAATCCTCAAGATGTACTTTTTTCTTGTTGATTCATAATCAACTATACCTTTTCTCGACTCGTCAATTTCCCAATTTCTAATCAATTCACGATCATCAATACCGTAGTCAATCCTTGAATCCACTCAATCGAATACCGCATAATCATAAGTTCTGCAAGCTAGCCGAATCAATCCGGGAGATAGGATCATACCACACACTCTGTGTCACGATCCGAGCCGATGAGCCCTGACAAGTGCCGACCACTACTGATCAAGCACCCCTAAACTCGTACTTTCATCTCGCTGAGCAACATAGTGACCCATATAATTTATAACTGAGCTATACTAACTCCTGTATGCATCAAGAACTCGCAACCAATATATATATACATATTCATACGTGCTGAGGATAATAGTGCAAGCCGACTAGGCCGCTACATATGATGTACAACAAAATAAGAACCGACAATGCTACATAACATCTCCACTACACACAACTGTCTACAGACCTCTATGGAGTATGAGCTGTAGAAAGGATAGGACAAGGCCCCGTCATAACCATATATACATGTCAAAACAGCATACTAAAAGGGACTGCAGCTCCGAGCCAAGTGGAGCGCACCGTCTGTAGTTGAGCGAAGGCTCTACGAGCCGGATCGCTCGTTTGGCTACTCGAACCCTATGTACGAATACGGTGCCCCTTCCCTAAGAAAAGGACGCGCACGAAATAATGTACTGAGTATGTAAGGCAAAGGATAACTGAAACTGAACTGAAAACAATACAATCTGGAGGCCAAAGAATGCCCTGAATATCTCACCTGACCTGTCTCATATTGTTACACCTTGGAAAAATTTCATGTCGTCATATAATAGATAGACTAATGTAGGGTGAGACGAATATGATGTTTCTATAAGTAAGCGAGGTTATTTAACGATCCTAGTTAAGATTTCAAAGATG
>NW_026719845.1:0-11225 GCF_029784015.1 Lycium ferocissimum
ATTTTTCCAACAAGATAGGAGGATACTAGTTCAATTGCCCGAATGAATAGTGCTCCATTTCGAATTGGTTTTCGATGAACGAATAATCCCGAGGCTCAAATTCAAGCCTAGTATACCTAGGACATGCCAAAAGAAGGGAAGGAATAGCTTTACATACCTTACGGGTGCCTTATGCTCGCTTGAGCTCAATTCGTTTCGTCCCGAATACGCAAATGGTCACCTTTACCGGTTACTATTCATGAGAGTTAGCATTTAAATCTTGGTTTCTATTTGGCTACGAAATTTCGGCGCACTTCCTATAAATATAGCATCCCGAGATTCAACTCGGCTCGACGTACAACAACCAACCTAACAACGACATCAACAACACCAATAAACATTATAAAACACATTTTAACATAAATAGTCTTTCTTTCAACATACTACATCAACTTCCATTCTAACTTCATACTTTTCATCCAATATCGACGCATTCATATTCATTCTCTAATTCGAGGCCATTCGAGTACGACTCAAGGACATTTCACATTATTCTACCAAATATGCAAAAATTCCACCAAACCATAATTCACTCAAAACTTCCGGTTCTCAACGTAAATATTCATAACATGATTCCATCTTCCAATTTCATCATCCATAATCATAATTCACACCTCATACCACTACTTCCACAATTAAATAAAAACCATATAAAATCATAAAATTTTCCATAACAACATACATGCCAACTTCAACACCAAATTGGCTCATTAACCTTTCTTTTCATCACAACATCCCAACAACACAATTAACAAGCAAAATAAAATCAAATCTACTTCTCCTCCACCTCATGTGGCTCACGGCCACATGCATATTCCACACACACACACGCCATGCACACACACGTCACACTTTCATAATTCTCGTCTAATTCTAATTATCATAACATATAAATTCATTCCATAACTTAAGACATGGAAATCTTACCTTTTCTTGAAATTTCAACCTTCCGCAAACGGCGTTCTTTCACTTAACCAATTATACCATATCGGAGAGCACCTTGAGCTTGTTAAGAATTCAAGAGGAACAAAATTTTTGGATCAAGAACAAGGCTTCAAGAATTTTATTTTTTTTCCTCTCTTTTTCTCCTTGCAGCCGATGGCTTCTTTTTTTTTTTTTTGTCTTGATTTCTCTTCCACTTTCATGAAACTTCAAGGCTCTTATCCCTTTTATAATTAATAACCACATGGGAAAATTAATTTAACCCATGGGCCTTGGCCATAAGTTGGCCGGCCACTTCATTAATTTTGGGCCCAAATTTTCTCTTTTCATGAATTGGGCCCAATAAGCTAGAATCCTTATTTCAAAATTTCCAAAACAAATTTCCCAAATTCCAATTTTGCCCTTAGGCCTTATCCGGTGTTTTCGCGCTCAAGCTTCCATAACCGGTTCACACATGCTAAAAAAAAAATCCAAATATGGCCTTATTTCCCACAAACAAGGATTATTCCGAACTTTCCAAATATGCAAAAATGCCGGATGTAACAGCATGGGCCTGTATACGGGCAATATCCATACTCGATGTCTATCAATGGCCGCCAATACTAAACGGTGGCTCGTCAACGAAATCCGGGTCTAGCCCCGCTATATATCCGTGCATCCTATGGTCGGTCATGCTAGCTACATATGCGGGCGCGTATCTCGGCTAGTGAATCAAACTCTATTTTACTCCCGGCTCGCCACCGTTGCATTGACAACGAAATCGGTCTACCATACATGCTCGCCTCACCTCACGGACTAAAAATGGGCCGTAAAAGCCTCGTGTAAACTCGCCCGTACGGGGAGGGCACCTCACCTTCTCGGACGGCATCCACGACTCATACCAATTAGGCCGCTACATCGTGCAACCGGGTATGACCCATCTCGACCGACACATGTCTCGTATGCGCTAATCAATCGCGTGGTACATCGCATCCGCCTACCGGATGAACTCGCGAGGGTCCTCTGCGGCCTTTGACCGAAGAACTCGGTGGCCCACAAAGTAGAAAATCACGGGCCCCGTGACCGTCACGTCTGTCGCACGATCCTCCCCTCGCTCCAATCCGGGGACACCGCCCCGCCCCTACTAACCAAGTCAATAACCGAACCCGCCTCCTCGCCGCAGGTCCCATCATCCCGCCCCGTCTGCTTGCCGTGGGCTGCTCCAAATCCCTCCGATGCCCGGCGGCGTAGCGCAACTAGCCGTCGGAGGCACAATCTCCGCTCATCTCGAGCACGAGCCCTAGTAGGCACCGGGCTCGGCCGGTCTCACCGCCGCCGTAGACTTGCCCTTCCGGGGCGGTCGTGGCCTTCCTCGGAGGCATCGGCGAGAAAACGAGCATTTCGTCGGGAAAAGAGTCATCCGATAACACGCCCTCTATCGCACGATCTAAGATCAGAAGAAAAGACAACATCCTAAATGTCCTGTAGCTCCTTATAGATGTGGTGCACAACACATCGATAAACAAGACTCACTAGACACGATGCGCGTGGACACTCCGAGGACAAACCGCTCGATACCACACTTGTCACGACCCAACCCCCGTAGGCCGTGACTAGTGCCCGATCCGGGCACCCAAACACTTCCTCGAGATAATATCAAACGCATCCGAGTATATAACGAGCGAAACAAGGTTTGTGTTTCAAATTTGTATAATTTCCGGAAAAATTTCGGCAGAGTTTCCTTTGTTTTACGGACTATCAAAATAACCCCGCACGCGAGAGAAAATACCAACAAAGGCCACACGGGGCCAACAAAACAATATATATACATATGCGGGCCGACAAGGGCTACGCGACAATGGAATCGCCAAACACAACATATACAAACACGCGCGCATGAAGTAGGCACAACCCACAAACATGTCCACGGACCTCTAAACATACGGACGAGAATCATATGACGGGACGGGGCCCCGCCGTACCCCCGAACAAATATATACAAATGCACGAACAAATATATACCAAAATATAAGCTCGGAATGAGAGGAGCACTCCAAATAAGCAGAAGAGGGTGTCTAAACGGGTGGATCACCAACCGTGCGTTTGTACTGCGGGCATGAAACGCGGTCCCCCCGGAAGAAAGGGGTCGGTACGTAAATATGTCGAGTATGCAAAGCAGAAAATGTAGTATACAAATCTGAGTCATGATCGAAATAGAGGTACAGAAAGTAAATGCATTTTCAAAATATCAAAATGTTGCTTTAAAAATACGAATCATGCATAGGGCACAGGAAATATGGTCGCCCGCCTGTCGATGGCGCCATAACACAAGATAACACCGTAAAAAGTTTCAAATCTCGAATCTCCGTCACATATCATACACGGCATATCGCCATATACAGCATCACACCAATATAAGTGGAACCGGCCCTCGTAGCGAGGAACTCGGTGAACCATGAACACAGCATAACACCGGAATATATCATAATGCGCACGACAACAGAACCGGCCTGGGACTCGGCGAAGGATATAACAGAATGCACGAACGGAGTAGTGAGGAATCATATGCATAAAATCATTGTCATAATCCAAAAGATAAGTAAAATAATCAAATTTGAAATCGGAATAATAATTACAACATTTTCTTTCAAAAGTTATCGAAATTTCATAATGGAACGTTGCGGGACCCACGGACGAGTATAGGCCCGAACTGAGCCCGCCTATGAAAAACGTACTCATTCTATGTCATACAACCTCCTACGAAATCTCAAAATAATCCGAGCTTTTCTGTGAAAGTTATGAGCGTTTGAAATTTTGGAATCGCAAAAGAATAAACTTTAAAACAAAAATCAGCTTTCATGTAATCTTTACAACTTGTGAATTCCAAGAACATAAGGATCAATGTTTTGTCATGTCAACATAAGAATGCCAAGGAACAAATGCAATTCATAACCATGCTCGGGTTGCGAGAATAGAGTTTCCTCGAGGCTCGTATCATAGCCTACTTTAACTAAGGCATGCCAAAAAGAAAGGTTACTTTACATACCTCAAACGCTCTCCAATATGATCCAAACTCAAGCTAAATCCAACCTATGAGTCGGGCTGCCCAATGTCTACAAACAAGCCATAAAATGCCAAACATTAGCTAATGACTTTTTGGCCTTAAATTCCAATTTAGCCCTTAATTCTACAGAAATTTGGGCAGCATTTCCCCTGTAAATAGGCCACCCCGAGAATTTAACTCGGCCATATCAATCAACAACAACAACAACAACCAACCTAGCAACATTAAAAACTAATCCGGAAGGCAATACAACAATAATAACTCTCTTTTCCCTCATTCGACAATATTCATGAATTCGATTCAACGGCTTACATTCAAGTCAAGATCGACGCTTATACATTCACATACTAACCCGAACCCATACCAACAACATTTAAAGATATTCTAAGCAATTCATGCAACATTTCGAACAATCCAAATTTTTCTCCAATTTGGCCGAATTCAGCCCCAAACCCGAGAGCCTCACTTAAACCATTCCTCATTTTCAAATCATGATTTGTATCCACAATTCACATTCTAACAATGCTATTATCATCAATATACAAATTACATTAAATGTACAAAAATCTCCAAATCAGTCCGCAACAATCACAACCTCAATTTGAGCCATTAAACATTCATTTCCAACATAGAATTCATAACGACGACGACTAAAACATTAAGCGATATCAATTCGTTCATTGTCATATAATATGAACCATTTCGACCAATACTACACATATACATATATGGATGATTCTCAATTATTTCTTCACCCTACAATGATCACAACAAACTAACTAGGCATTAATTCATAATTTCAACACAACACCACAAACACCCATTTGCACGGCTCAAACACCACACACACACTCACTTTCAACATTCCACATTTCATGATTTTTCCTCCATTATAACATACTACAACAAGCATACAACCTTTATAACATAAAAAACATAATCAAATCTTACCTTTTCTCTTTAATTTCCCAATAGCCTAGGGTTTCCAAAGATGAAAAATAATGGATTGATCGCTCCAACGACACCTCCACGCTACTTAGAGACCTCAATATAGTGGGTTTACACCAAGGAATTAATTTTAGGAGAGCTAGAAATGGGAGTGGATTTTTTTGGGTCGTTGTTGCCGAGAGCCTCCAATGGTGGAGAGCTTCACTTCTCTTATTTCTAAGTGTTAAAATGAATGGAATGACTAGTGGTCATCTTTTAATTCCCCCCTCTAGAGTAGTACAAGACCTTGGCCCACATTAGTGTGTTGGATCAATTAAAAGATGACACAAAAATTGTGTGGGCACCACTCCACATCACACGGCCACAACATGGAAGAGTGGATGATTTTCAACTTCCAATTTTATCACTTTTGGTCCTAAATTTTCCTAATTATTCCATACCAACAAATTCATGCACAACTTATATCTCAAAAAAAAATCGAAGGTCCAAAGTCTCGACTTTGTATCCCGGAATGGTTTTGTCCTTAACTTGTCATAATTAATTCGGATTGTTCCAATGTACAAAATACGGGTTCTAACAGTGATCTCCAGAAGTTAGCTGGAAATTAAGCTCCTCTGTCTGAGATCATAGATGTGAGGGCTTTGTGAAGTCTCTCTATATAATTTTGCATAGCCTTTTACTGGATAAATGGTCTTGAATATACTCTTGTACTGACTCCTAGCGGTTCAATGGTCAACATCATTAGTCCTCACATCCTTGTCACCATTTACCTTTACATTCCGAGCGCTCACCCAACACGACTTTGTCGCTAGTGAGTATAATGGGTATGTTCTTTAAACTATTCCCCCTAGTTCCTTCCCAGGACTACTTCCATCGATCCAAAGTAGGTATATACGAAATTGTTATACCTCGCATTTTGTACGTCGGGATATTCCGGGTAAATTGTGGAAAGTTAGGGATAAGGTTGTGTTTTTTTCGGTTTTGTTAGGAGTGCATAAGTTGCATGTTCATTCTTTTATTGGTATGGAATATTAAGGGCAAAATTGGGATAAGAAAAATTAATGGCTAAGAGAGGAAACAAAACTTTCATGACATGGCCAAAAGGCCAAGGTGGCTGTGGGCCCAACTTACATGTTGGCCAATTATTTCATGCCATGGAGTGGTGCATGTGTACACCATGTATTTGTAAGGCACTTATGTATACATATGTGGATATTAGAGGACCATGCAAGACTATAATTCATCTTTGGTGACCTAAGAAAATTCTAGAAAAGTGGAGAAAATTGGAGAAAAAAAAAAGGGGCAAGGCCGGCTACATACATATATATCTACATATATATAAGTGGGGACAAAACAAGGCACAAATCATCATTTTATTCCTTGAGAAAATTCAAAAAACTTGAGAGAAAAAGGAAAGAAAAGAGATAGAGGAGCATTCGGCCAAGGGGCTGGCCGAATGGAAGGTCCTCGTTAACGTGGAGTGGTGGTGGAAGCGAGTAAACCATTCGTTCGTGTGATTCTTCATCCTAGGCGAAGGAGAACCAAAGGGAGAAGGTGAGGTTTGATCTTGTTTACATGTTATTATAGGTGGTTGTGCATGTTGTAGTACATTAAAATAAATGATATTCATGAAACTTTGCATAATGGTGCTTGGCCGTGAATGTATGGGTTGTTTGGGTAGAAGGAAGGAACAAGTTTTACATGATATTTTAGTTGTTATTGTTATAGATTAAGTGATGAAAATGAAGGTTTGATGACTCAAACGGGAATCGTAATTGTTGTGGGCTGATTTAGAATATAATGTGATTTTAATATAATTGCTCGAATTGATGAAAATGATGTTGCTAACGTATGGAATTGTTGATATAGTTTATGAGTTTGGAATAAGAAAATGTGTTATTGATGTTCCTAATGTAGTTGAGGGATTTCGGGTGGAATGGCTTATTGTTTGGGTTGTTTTGAATATTGTATGGATTGCTTGGAACGTTCTTAAATCTTATTTGAATGGGTGCGGATTAGTAATTGAATATGTGAGCATTGGTATTGAAATGATCGTATGTAGTTTATTTGAATATAAAGGAAATGTTGTCGAACTGTGTAGAAAGGAATTATTAACGTTAGAATGCGTTTTGAATCATTTATGGATATTGCTAGTATGGTTGTTGGTTTGGTTGTTGTTGATTTGGCCTAGTTAAATTCTCGGGGATGTTGAAATTATAGGGGAGATGCTGCCGAAATTTTTGCAGACAAAATGTTGATTCGGAATTGGATTCTTAAGTGTTATGGCTAATGGTTGATACTTAATGACATTATTGTAGATCGTGAGGAGTCGAGACTCAAGTTTGGATTAGCTTAGGAAGCGACTAAGGTATGTAAAGCTCACCTTTCTTTCTTTGGCATGTCTTAGTGTAAGTAAGCTATGCCACGAGGCTCGAGGTAATTCTACATGTCTATGACTCTTATTTGTTTCTTGATGTTCGTATCCTCAATAGAGTTGAATTGCGGTCTTATGTTTTTGCATGACTAGATTTCAAAAGTTGTATGAAGGTTTTGTTTTCAAATGAGTTTTGTTTCTAAACGATTCCGAAACTACGAACGTCCATAACTTTCACAAAAAGGCTCGGATCGCTTCGATTTGTTCGTAGAAAGTTCGAAAGTGAATAATGTTCGTAACCTTCCGAGGCGGACTCGGATTGGTTTGGCATATGACTATGATCCCTATGGTTTTGTTAATACGTTTATGATATATGCTATGCTTCCGAATAACGTCCGAAAGATATTTGATATAACTATGGTCCGATTTTCAAATGACATTCCGTTTAGACTACTTCATGAGTCTATGATGATGTTTTATATGCATATGGTTTGTCACTACTCGCTTTCGTGCCAACCTCAATGTATCTTTCACCGAGTCCCGAGCCGGGTACGTATTCGTGCACCTCTTTGCATTATTCACCGCGTCCCTCACTAGAGGACCGGGGCACGTTATATTTACCAAGTCCCTCAATAGAGGGCCGGGACACGCTATATGATATGATGACATATGGGGATGGAGGCCAAGATGGTATACCGAGTCCCTTGCTAGCGGGGCCAGGACACGCTATTCACCGAGTCCCTCACTAGAGGGCCGGGTAAGGTATGTATATGTATATGTATATGCATGCATAATGATGATATGATTTTACTTACCGAGTCCTTCACTAGAGGGCCGGGACACGCTATATGTTATATGATGATTTTACCTACCGAGTCCCTCATTAGAGGGTCGGGACACACTATATGTTTTTTTTACGATGATTTTATAACATTGATATGCATGATATATGTTTTCAAAAGCAAGTCTTATGATTTTTGGTACTCTTTACTTCGGTATGATCCCGCTTATTATGTTTCATGCTTTACATACTCAGTACATATTTCGTACTGACCCCCTTTCTTCGGGGGCTGCGTTTCATGCCGCGTAGGTACTCCCAGGTGAGCTGAAGATATTAGCAGAAGACGCTCCGGCGGAATTGGCGAGCTCCTTTTGATCCGGAGTGCTGCTAAGTCAGAGTATTACGTTAAGGGTTCATGTTCCGTGTTAGAGACTTTGCAGACAGTGTCGTGGGTATAAGATGTCGGTTATGTAAGCGGCTATGTAAGCCGATGTATTACTATGCATTGTATTATAAGTTTTTATATGTTACAAATTCTATTTGATTCAAGAAAGGTAAAAAACATATTATCCTTCGAAAAACTTTCGTTATGTATTTGTGTCATGATTTGAAAGCTAGTGTGATCGTGAGTATTATGTGAGTCAGTGGGTTCGCTCGGCCCTGAATAAGGGTCGGGTGCCCATCACGCCCTAACAGAAATTAGGGTGTGACAGAAATGGTTCTTGTCACGACCTAGCCCCGTAGGCCGTGACTAGTGCCCGAGCTGGGCACCCTAACACATTCACGCTAATCTGAATCACAAACAGAGCTTATGCGTGTACAAATATCAGACGCTGTCTCAAATTAACTCATACTCAAACATATATATATCAGAAGCCGGCGAGGCTATCATAGTATACATAACATAGCAAAGCATACGTACACGCAGCCGATAAGGCTGCCATGGCGGATGGGTCGCCCAAGCACAACTTACTCAACGCATTCGAACAAACTGTACATAACCCACATCTATGTCTACGGCACCTCTAAACGTACGAGTACGTAATCATATGACGGGACGGGGCCCGCCGTACCCCTGAACAAATATATACATATGCAACGGACGAGTGTATACCAAAATGTGGGCTCCGGAATAAAAGGGAGCACTCCAAACAGCAGAAAAGGGTGTCCTAGACTGGCGGATCCCCAAATTGTGCGTTTGTACCTGCGGGCATGAAACGCAGCCCCCGAAGAAAGGGGGTCAGTACGAAATATGTATTGAGTATGCAAAGCAGAAAATATAGTATACAAATCTGAGTCATAATCGAGACAGAAGTACAGAAAGTAGGCATAATAACTGAAATACCAAAGCGCTTGCGTCTGACATACAAATCATACATATGAGGTACAGAAGACAAATATACTGATCATCATATACATACCGTAACACATCGTAACATCATAACCGATCATATGAGATGCCATTAACCGATGTGGGATTGGCCTAAACCAATGTGGGATTGGCCTAAACCAGTGTGGAATGTTGCCTCACTACTGGGTTTGCCCCACCATTGGGTTTGCCCCACCACCGGCTCTGATTCCACTGATCATATTCCAGAATTCATACATATAACATATAACGTAGCATATCTACACAGTACCCGGTCGAAAGGGGCTCGGCGTACCGGACGCATCATAATACCCTAATACATACACGGTTCCAGCCAAAAAGGGGCTCGGCGAACCGGACACATCATACTACCATAATACCATCTAAAGCAATTTCAAAGACGTAATGGGTTAATCGAAACGAACCATCATTTATAAGCCCAAACAGTAATCAAATCAGATTTTCTTCCGAATCTCACTCGGGAACATATCAAACCGAACTCCAGGAATCATAGATACGTACCAAAATCGTGTGCATAAGATCATTATCATTAACTTAAAAGGTAGGTAAACTGATCATACTTGAAATCGGGATAATAGTCATATCATATTCTTGCAAAAGTCATTAGAAGTACGTAAAGGAAAGTCGCGGGACCCACGGACGGGTGTCAACCCGAGACGGGCCCGCCTATGAAAAACATAGCCATCATATATCATGGAATCATTTTTGAGCATATCGAAGCGATCCGGTTCCGTCTGTGAAAGTTACGGACGTTCGTAGTTTTCGGAATCATTTAGGAACAAAACTCTTTTAAAAGCCAAACTTTTATGCAACTGTTGAAACTTAGTCATACAAAAGACATAGGGGCCAATATTTCATCATACTATGCATACAAAGACCAAGAAACAAATAATAATCACAGACATGGTCGGATCGCGAGAGTAGATTTTCCTCGAGGCTCGTATCATAGCCTATTTACAACTAAGGCATGCCAAAAGAAGGGAGGGTTGCGCTTTACATACCTCGCTGCGCTCTCCCAAGCTAATCCAAAGTCCAACCTATGTCTCGGACTCCCCGAGGTCTACATAACATCAATAAGTGCCAATGTCAACTATAAGTATTTAAGAGTTCATTTCCAAACTAACACATAATTCTACGAAAATTTGGGCAGCATTTCCCCTGTAAATAGGCCAACCCCGCGAATTTAACTCGGCCAAATCAACAACAACAACAACAACAACCAACCTAGCAACATCAATAATCAATCTGAAAGGCAATATAACATTAGTAACCCTCTTATATATCATTCAACGACATTCATAATATTCAATTCAACGGCTTACCTTCAAGCCAACATCAACGCTTATACATTCAAATACTAACCCGAACCCATACCAACAATATTCGAAGACATTTTAAGGAATTCATACAACATTTCAAACATCCCAAATAATACTCCAACTCACCCGAAAACAGTCCCCAAACCCGAGAACCCATCCATAACACATCCCTCACTTCCAAATCATGATTGCACCAACAATCCACACTCTAACAATGTTATTCTCATAAATATACAAATTACATCAATTACACATAATTCTCCAAATCAGCCCATACAATTACAACATCAATCTTGAGTCATTAAACTCTCATTTCCAACATGGAATCCACATAACAATAACAATCAAAATACTAAATAGAATTGATCCATTCTTTGCTACATTTCACA
>NW_026719846.1:0-10301 GCF_029784015.1 Lycium ferocissimum
CGGCTTGTTTGCCATTTTTGGTCCGAAACATCGAGGACCCTCATTTGGAGACCCGTCGTGTGTATTAGCCTTTGAATTTTGAGAGTTCGGACGAGCCGGCTGTTGCCTTTAAAATTTCTCGGTCCGTACCAAACGGACGGGGACTTTGTGCGGATGGCTTACACGGGCAGGGCGCGGCTTATTTTCCATTTATTTAGTCCAAACATCGAGGACCCTCATTTGGAGACCCGTCGTGTGTATTAGCCTTTGAATTCTGCGAGTTCGGACGAGCCGGCTCTGTTTGCCCCAAAATTTCACCGGTCCGTACTAAACGGTATGGGGACCTCGGCGGATGGCTTACACGGGTAGGGCGCGGCTTATTTTTCCATTTATTTAGTCCAAACATCGAGGACCCTCATTTGGAGACCCGTCGTGTGTATTAGCCTTTGAATTCTGCGAGTTCGGACGACGGCTACATTTGCTCTTAAATTTCTATGCGGTCGTACCAAACGGTGCGGGGGCCTGTGCGGATGGCCTACACGTGCAGGGCGCGGCTTATTTTTCCATTTATTCAGTCCAAACATTGAGGACCCTCATTTGGAAACCCGTCGTGTGTATTACAAGAGCGACTAATGAGTTCAGATTACCACTACACTCTAAGACTCAACCTCCGTCCCTGAACGAAGTGGGAGGAGGCCTTCCAGATAGGCACCGCACAATTCCGCATCATATCACAATCAACCACCTGAAACAATCTACACCAAAAAAAGGTGTAGCAAGTGCAATATCAGTACAATCCACGCGTACTGAGTAAGTATCATAGGCTGACAATGGTTAGTAACACATATGGGTAAAAGAATTTATAAACAACCATGATAATCACTAAATCAAGTCCTTAAATCACAACTGCTCTCTAATAACTACTAGTCAAATATCACCTGTGCAATTTCCCGATACATAAATCATTAGATCGTTCATTTTAGTCTAGGAGCCAACTCATCGTTATAACACCTTTTAATCTACATCACTTAGTAACCAATCAAATAACTGATTTTACGGAGGGTTCTCCAGGATAATTCAATAGGTACAAATCAACAAGTATAAATCAAGCAACCGAATCTAGATACACGTCATCGCCTAAGTAGAGCATCTAATCCCCAAACATGCCAACTCTGAATACATCAAGTCCGAACCACCATCACAAGTACAACACCAAGCATCTCAATCACAAACTATGGTGCAATGCAATGCAATAATGTATGGATGCAATGTAATGCCATGCAAATGTTATGTATACATGTACTCCGGACAGAAATATCGACGTCTCGATAGCACAACCCAGTGTGCCTCGTGAAGTCTAAGTTTCACCCATCCCGGTTCTTTGCCCAATAGACAGAAAAGACCCTGGATCTTTGCACACGGGGGGTTCTCACCGGCACCACTCTGGGGACCCGCGGAGTCCATTCACCATCAACGATTCCGAAACTAGCATCGGTTATCGGCCAGGCAATCAACGATTCCGGAATTAATCATCGAACATCAGCCATCTCACGTCACTCAAGTAAAAAAGTTTTATCAAGTATCAATTTCATTCAATCCACGATTCCAGGATGAACATCGGGCATCGGCCATCTCACGTCACTCAAGTAAAACTGAGCCCAGTTCATCAAATGTCATCAATATCTCAACAGTGTATCATGGAAATGAGAGTGCGTGCAATGCATGAATCACATCAATAATCATGCTCAATATCACAAGTACCAACAATGGGTATGCCAATAATATAATCGAATCACAAGTACCAACAGTGGGTATGCCAATAATATATCCGAGTACAAATACCAACAGTGGGTATGCCAACTATATGATAATCAAGATGATAAAACGAAATCGATAACTACAGCGACTGCGTGGCATCAGCGAAGGCACAATAGAACAATCACATCGCATATAACGGGGGTGGCTAGCCTGAACACACAACAGGTGAATCAAGTTGATACACATTATCACTAATTCCCCTAACTCAACCTAATAGCTTGAAAACAAATAATTTCACCTCTACTCATGACACGTTATCGCGGACTCGGTCTAGAAATTTGAGTCGCAGACCTTTAATTACGTTTGTCCTTCCATCTATCAACTAGGTTTGTTATTAATGGTATAACACAATTAACCACATATTACGGAATTTCCCATCGTGAGGCATAGATAAATTACATATCATCCACTACTCCCAAGTCATATGCAATCCACCATTATTCAAGAATTCACACCAAACATCCTAAGGAGTCGACGGACCGAGCGAACACCTAGCGAATCACCTGCAAATGCCGTCTACGATTCCGTCCCGGATCTCGATTCCCACACGTGCGTTCTCATTCCTTCTAATACACGATATATAAAACTAACCGGTCTGCCGAAAGGAAGCCATAACCTACCTCATGGTCGAGCGGGTGCCAAGAACATCCATCGATCCATTCAATTGATCTCCATATCGCAATCCGCATGAAATAGTTTGGACAAAACCATGAGACCCATGAATAGATCTACCATAGATAACCTTTGTAAGAGTTTTTGGAGTAAGGGGTGGTTGGGATCTTAGCTCACTCCTAGATTCTATCTACAACCACACTAGGTGATTTACCCACTTTTAAGCTTATATTGGGAAAAACCCATTTCCAAGATCCATGAAAGAACTCATTTTTAAGGTGAAGGAATGTAGGGATCTAGGTTATTAACTTTATTTTAGAAGAAGGACATGGGAGATTGCTCAAAGGGAATCATGTGAAAATGTTGCTCGCCCATCATCTCTCCAACTCTATATTTCTTGAAACACCCACTTGATGATTCTCTAGGTGAATATGGTTAGGAGTAATTTACTAAGTGGAAGGTGAACTTGAAGGTGTTAGAAAGATCTATCAAGACTAAGAATCTGATTTTTTAGGCTTTCCCACCGAACTGGGCTGCTGGAAATTAGGGTATTGAAAAATAGGACAATTCCCAAAATGATTCCTTAAATAGGGAATTTCACTGTACGAGACCGCCCAAGCGATAAGTTCACCGCTACAGCGGTGCCGCTAGGGCGGCTGAGTGGCTGCTATGGCGGCTCTCTGGCCATATGCTCTTATCGCTATGACGGTTATTAGACCGCTACAATGTCACTGCTATAGCGACAACACTACCGTTATGGCGGTTCAGCTGGGCTTGGTGGCCCATGCTTTTATCCCTTCGAAACATAACTAAACAAGGACATTATTTAAGGAGCCAGAGTTGTGGTCTTCCTTCGAAATTCACAGTAACGACAAAACGGGTCGTTACAATATCAAAATAATTTAAAATGTATATCAAATACCATAATACTATGAGGTATTTATGCTCGTCTTTATTCTCTCCCTAGGCTTCCTTTTCCCATGTTTGTGTCACTGTCATTTGTGTCTTAATTATAATAGGGCAATTTGCAGGATTACCCTTCGCTGGGGGTGGTCTTTAATTTTGTCCCTCAAATCAGTGGTCTTTAATTTTTTCCCTTTGCTCAAAACCTCTTGGTCCTGGGTTTGAACCTCCGCTCAATCAAAAAAAAAATCGCAAAGCATAAGTTGAGATTCGCAGGGCAGAAGTTGGGCCCTAACCTATGCCTGTTGGGTTTCAAACTCTGCCTTAAGGCAAGAAAAAAAAAAATTATTTTCTTGGAATTTTTGTCACGATCCAACAAGAGGGCCATGACGGTGCCGGTACCGCTACGAGCACCCGCTTATCGTACTTATCTATCATAGTTCCCGAGACTTGGAGTGAAATGGTCACTAATTATCTTCACAAAACATACATATATACATAAGCTCTCGAGGTGTGAAAAGTGATATACAAAAATATACATTAAGGTGATCATGAGATACCTATTACCCACACATATGTATCTACGAGCCTCTAACTGGAATACTGAACATTTGGACGGGACAGGATCCCGCCATGCCCCAAAACATATACACAAAAGAATGTACCGATATGTACGGCAACTAGGAGTAGTGGGTGTTCGCAAAAGCTGCTTGACAAGGCTCCTAAGTATACGTACCGTCTCCCCCGTCTACTGTGGGCATGAACACGCGTACGCAAGAAAAGGACATCGGTGCGAGTAATGTCTGAGGTATGTAGGCATGACAGGTAATGTAATAAGACATATGGAATATAACATGAGATAGGGGAATAACTTTGTACATCTAGATGCCTCTTGGGGCGGATACCATGCATGCTTAGCTTTCTTTGAAAAATATTTCTTTTACATGTATACATAAAATAGAACATATGATAGTGCCGAGGAACGTCGGCCCAATTCATGTAACCATATACCCCGCGTCCGGGATGATAACATGTCATATTATACCAACTGATCAGGTGGCCATGCACCTATAGCGCCTCGCCCTTTTTCCCATATTCCCCATTTACATATACATATATCATATAAGCAGCATGCAGGAGAGCCCAAGGAAAGTTATGTCTCTATCGGAGTGACATAAGGTCGGTAACCTCCGATTATATTATGAAATAATCATCATCGCTTTATCTCACCTTGAAGGAACAATTATTATAAGGTGAGACTATCAATGAAGAATAGCATCAAGAGAAAACATAGAATAAGATCATAAATCTCATAAGGTGTCAATTCATATACTTTGGAATCTTTAAAAAAAAAATAGTCATCATCCATGAATAAAATTGAGAAATCAAGAAATAGTTCAACATTCTTATATCGTCATTGAAATCATAACTTGGAACCTTTAAACATGAAATCGTTCTCATCATAGTCACCGTAGAAAAATATTCTCATCTTTGGCATCAATGTCATCATGATAAAAACATGTCCATCCTTGTTGTCATAAGAGCTTACAAAATCATAAACCTCTGTTTTGGAAAAAAATGGACATTTTGGAAAAACATTTACGGGTTATCGGGACAAGAATCATGCCTTGGAATCATAGACTTCTAACTTTTGAAAACAAAGAAGTTATGGAAGCATTTATGAAATCGTAACATAGGAATCATGCCTTTGAAAGAAAGGGACGAGCCTTAACATACCTATTCAACCTCTTATTAGCTACGCTTATTTGTCCGAGCTCGTAAATCTACATTCGAGAGAATTCACACTAATGTTAGTCTCCTTATCACACACTTATCCTAAGCTTCAATTTAAACTATTTTATATTCTGTCGAAAATCGGGTAGCATCTCCCCTGTTTATGTACCTAGCCCGAATTCTTAGTTCAACAACCACAACAACAACAACAATACCAACATCAATAATTTCATTTCCTATATCAAAGTGTTCCATAAAACGACCCAGCCGTTGTTTTCCAACTCCATAACTAATTAACTCACTATACAATCATTAAACCACTCTATCTTCGTAAATCAACCGGTATTAACATAAATAGGAAGAGATCCATACCTTGTTCTTACTAAAACATCAATATCTTCGGTGTTCTCTAGAATCGAACCAAAATCCGCCGAAAAACGACACTACAATCACGGTTGCGCGCTATCCAAGTTTCTAAACTACACTCCGCCTCTTAAAATTCCCTCAATTTTATGCTATGCTCACCCTCAACTGTTTTCTAGAATTTTCTTGAGCAAATCTGATGAAAAAAGGGGGTTTTACCCTTTATATAAGGTTCAAATTCGGGGGGTCGCGGTCCTTTGTCGCGATTCTTTGTAGCACACGTTTACGCTGCTTTGTCGGCCCGAACTTGTAACGTCCATAATTCTCTATTCCGATGTCCTATCGACGAGCGGTTTATTTCGTTGGAAACTAGACTCGACGAACTTCATTTTAGACTTTTGAAACACCTAAAAACTCCTAATATACTAGGAGATATACCCCTCCAAAGTTGACTAAAAATGCGCCAAAATTACGCAACTTTTTTTTTCCAAATTTTTTCGACGAATTTATTTTCTTGATTTGTAGTCAGGAACCTTTGGGCACTTGCTTGACACTTGTTAAGAGTATTCATTAACCTTATAAGGGTTTCATGACCTCTCCGAGTTTACTTTAGTTTACTTACAACGCAAACGACGCGAAAATTTTTCAAGGTGTAACAATTTTGCAAACCTAACTTTGGGCAAAAGTTAGGCTTTAAGGCAGAGGTTTGTCTTAAGGCCTAATTCTGGGTAAAAGTTTGCCTTAAGGCATAAGTTGGGGTCCAACTTATGCTTTTCAAATCCCAACTTCTGCCTGCGAATCCAACTTATGCCTTGCGATTTTTTTTTTCTTTTTGACTAAACCTGGGTTCGAACCCATAACCAAGGGGTTTTGAGCAAAGGACAAAAATTAAAGACCACCAATTTGAAGGGCAAAAATTAAAGACTGCCCCAAAAGAAGGGTAATCCATGTAAAAAAAAAAAACTATAATAAATACTTCTTCCGGTCCATAATAAGTGCCTTTTTGGCCTTTTTATTTTGGTCCAAAATAAATATCATTTTACATAACAAAAAAAGATTGTCTTCTTTAAATTTACCCCTAGTTAAATAAGTGAGTTTTTATGTAATAAAAAAATTATAGCAAATAAGTGCTCTTATTTAATTAAGAGTAAATTAGTCAAAGTATCTATTTTT
Source organism: Lycium ferocissimum (assembly GCF_029784015.1). Lineage (NCBI taxonomy): Eukaryota > Viridiplantae > Streptophyta > Magnoliopsida > Solanales > Solanaceae > Lycium > Lycium ferocissimum. The sequence continues at coordinate 6,583 of NW_026719846.1, forward strand.
TAGGAGTTAATATTTTATTAAAGAACATGCTAGGGAAAAATGACACTTATACTAGACCGGAGGGAGTGTATTTCTTCTCTTCGTAGCTTTCCTCAAAATAAGATAACCTTGGACATATGTACATTTTCCTTTCTCTTTTCTAGGTTTGAAGCCAAAACCAAAGGAGTAACTAACGGAACCACCTTTGGAAATTTATTGCTTCCCACCGCCACATGAACGAATATATAAGAAGAAGAAAAGAAGAAGAAACCATGCATGCCTCACGCAAATGATTATGAAAAGAGGAAAAATACAAATCAATTATCCACTGAATCAACGGCGAAACTTATTGGGCCAAGTCGGCTACCCATATCTGACTGGATATGAATGGGACCCAAATCAGAAGTTCCACGTGTTCCCCATCAACTGACGGTGAGTCAGCCCATTCATTTCTGTCACAACTCACACCGTCTCCTCTCAATTATGTACCTGCCACCCTCCCCAAATTTCTTCTTTAGGACCTAGCTAAATTATTACTCAAACTACTTATCAAAATTGTCATTTAAAACGGAAAGTTATTTTCAGAACCTCCAATAAAAGATCCTCCTATTATTACTCACTTTCTTTTTATTTGGAAGCATTCAATTAATCATTTTTCGAAAGTATAGACTTTTGATGTAATTGACACTAATATCAACTACCATTCCGAATTAGTTATTTCTGCTACAAAATATAAACTTGAAAGATTATAACTACCTTAGCAAAGAATCAAAGTTTCAAAATCGTAGAATTAAGATCTTCATAAGATCAAAGACACAAGGTCTCAAAGATATCATGTGTAGTGATAAAATTTGATCCCAACTCTAAGATAGGACAAGTTATAGCTTAGCACACGCAAATTTGAGGTAATAACAGAAGTTTCCGGGAAATTGAACCAATAAGTTTGCGTGTTTACCATTCATTAAGTCGTTCCTATATTATACATGTTACTTCGTATAGTTTGCTTTGAGTTATTAATCCTACTATAACGGTCACTATTCCAAATTTCTTAATGAATGAATTCCAAGATTTTTGCAATAATCTCTTATGAGTCAAGAATTCGTCTAATTACCTGCATATCAGAGACAATTTCCAACCTTATCAGGTTTCTGTGGCTCATTCCATGAAATTGTGATTAAATCTTCTTTTCACCTCCATAGCATTAATATCGTAGACTAGAAAAGCAAAAAGCAAAATTCCAAAAAGAGAGGGGGAAAACCCAAACTCCATACCCAACCCGATCCAGCTCCCCCAAAAAAACCGGTCAAAACTCTGGTCATGGGTTTCTCAACCCTATCCAGTGAGAATCGAGCACGTGTAATGACTCCCCAGGAATCCAATGACAGAACTACTTTCTCACTTCCCCACCTATCCTAGCTATTCCTATATATAAAACGGTCTCATATCCTAGCTTTTTACCACTACTACTACTACTACTCTCGAGCGAGCAACGGAATAATATGGCGCCAAAACACAGCTCCCTGCTAGCTCTCATTTTCCTGCTGCTCCTCTCCATCAAGCACTGTTCCGGTGGCGGTGGGCATGACTACCATGACGCTCTCCGAAAAAGCATCCTCTTCTTCGAAGGCCAACGCTCAGGCAAACTTCCCCCCGACCAACGTATCAAGTGGCGTAAAGACTCCGCATTGCACGATGGTGCCGACGCCGGAGTAAGTAATCAATTGCTGTAAGTAATAACTAGCTTTGAACAAACAATGTCATGAATGATATTCACTTCGTGTACGTACAGGTGGACTTGACAGGAGGTTACTATGATGCCGGGGACAACGTGAAATTCGTGTTCCCGATGGCGTTCACGACCACATTGTTGTCGTGGAGCATAATAGACTTCAAAAAGAACATGGGAAGCGAGCTGGGCAACGCTGTGAAGGCAGTCAAGTGGGCCACCGATTTCCTGTTAAAAGCGACAGCAAAGGAAGGCGTCATATACGTGCAAGTGGGCGATGCATTTTCTGACCATAACTGTTGGGAGAGGCCAGAAGATATGGACACTTTGAGAAGTGCTTACAAGATTGACCAGAACCATCCAGGATCAGACGTCGCCGGTGAGATCGCCGCTGCATTGGCCGCCGCATCCATCGTCTTCCGCTCAATCGACTCTCCTTACTCTACTCTCCTACTTGATCGTGCTGTTAAAGTAAGTCACAGCGGGGCCCCCTCTTTACTCTTTTTAGCTTTTCCCTTTTCGCCTTTTTTATTTTTGGAATAACTACACTTTGCTTGTCTATATTCGAGGTTTTCTCTTTTCATTTTACTTTTGGAATACCATACTAGCTAGTACTAGTTAAAATGAAACACTGATACTTATATTTCTTTGCATATAAGGTTAATACTGTCATCGTGAAAGAGTAGTTCGTTCTAATTTATATGACATTTTTTTATTTTTTAGTCTGTCCCAAAAATAATACTAACACATCTCTAAATTTAAAAACATTTCATCTTTAAAAGTTTACCCTATTTCGGATAAATTTATAGCCACATACCTTGATCAAAGATAAATTTATAGCCACATAACATTTTAAGGTTTATTTCATACCAGAGGCTTAAGAATTATTATTCTTTGTGTTTAAACTATATGATCAGTCAAACACTATCACATAGAATTTGTCCTCGATACTAAAACTAGATGTCCAATGAAGATAGAATTTAACACTTAATTTCTAATTTACCTTTATTATTTATTATAATCACTTATTAATGCATTTCCCAAAAATATTGTATTTATTATATTTAAAGGGTGATAGAATAAAATTGTCATTCTATTTTTGGCTTCTTAATAGACACGCCAAGTCAATATTTAAGATTTGCACAATCCACATACGCAACTTGTCTTACGTGCTTTCATCTTATTTTACCTTTTTTTTTTAAAAAAAAAATGGTGATTCGTGAGATTATGTATTATTGCGTGTAATTAGCAAGTATACGGACATGAAGTTTAAGAGAGTATGCAAAAATATAATTTATGAACTCCAGGATAGGTCCATCAGGGTTGATTCATTCTCTAAAGTCTCAAAAGCGAAATGCTTTGGGCAGTGTTGTGTTAGTGTCCTTTTCTGGATAATGATCTGGCATTAAATAAGTTTGTTGACTCCTCCCAAGGATTTGATGCCTTTGCATATAAACTTGAAGCCATTTTCCTTTGTTTTTCTTTTATCCGTTTTGGCAAACTGAAAACAAAGTCACTATAATCATTTTTGCATGTGAATAGATGGTGTGAACAAAGACTTGCGGGAATTCATCAAGTATAAACAACATCTTGCTATTGGAAAATAATGAGATTGCACTACAACAAAATATGCTTTTAACGGAAATTAATTTGCGGCAATAACTTAATAACCGCTAATTATATTCTAGAATCAATTATTACCGGCAATATCAAACTTCAGCCCTAACAATAAATGCCACTAAAGGCTTTACCGATCTTGGATGCAATGACATTAACCAATTGCTGGTAAATATCTTTGTGGCAATAACTATTGCCGCTAAAAGGAAAATATATTGCTACTAAAAATCTCTTTTAGTGTAGTGTTGATGCACATGCATTTTGATCTATATATGTTAGCATTTGAATTTGATGAATATATTTATGTATATAGTCACAAAAATTAGTTTGTTGAACAAAGACACAGCTTGATCACCACATTGCAAATGTCACTATCAACCAGCAGAAAAAGGTAAAG